>NW_028168032.1:0-205703 GCF_964194135.1 Talpa europaea | reverse complement strand
TATCTATCTATCTTTAGATGTATCTATGTTTAGATAAATAGACAGGGAGGGAGATCTGTTAGAAGTCTATATTATTATTTACCTAAATAGACAGGCAGATAGAGAGAGGAATTGGTTTTAAGGAACTGGCTCATGCAACTGTGGGGGCTATCAACTTGACACGAGTAGGGCAATTTGCAGACTGGGGACATGGAAATCGATGCTGCGCGGAGGAACGTTTTTTCTGCTTGAGACACCTCAGTTTGAAATACAGGCCTTCAACTTGTTTGTATGAGGCACACCCTCATTGATGGCAACTGCCGTTATGTAGAGCCAATTGATTACACATGTTTTCAACACCTTCAAAATACCACCACGACATCTAGATTCGTCTTCACTTAAATAACACAGTACAATACAGCCTGGTCAAACTGAAATATAAAACTAACCATCACACATAGTAAAGTCAACCAAATGGTCCTTCAACGATATGAAAACCCTTGTAAGCAAGAATATCTTAAGTGTTCCAAAATGGCAGTAAACCTTTGGTGAATGGACTGAAGGTACAGTCTGGAGAAGCAATCCTTGCATAAGCCGCTCTGTGCCCTACCTCCAAGAACACCATCGTTCTTAGGAAGCTATCACCTTCTGTCTGTATTTTAAGAAGTTTGTGTTCAAAAATGTGATCTTCACCCCTCTAGCAGAAGTCACACTTTAAAATTATACCTGAGTGCTGTCAAAGAGCACGTTAGTTTGAGAACGATGTAAAAAGAGGAATGGCATCGACTGAATCTGTTGCCTGCTTTCCTCGGACCAGAAAACTTACAAGTTACTACTTCATCTTCTCTCACTGACCAAAGTATAACCCAAACCAGGAGAACAGGCTTTGTAAGTGGGCAAGTAATGAGCCAAATAAACAAAATGGTACAGGAAGAAGTTTCACATATGGGTTTAAATAATCCTGTCATGTCCACTAAAAAGTGAATTTTTCAAAACCTTCCTTGGTAACGCCAACTAGGATTCACTGAGAACTTGGCACCTGCCGGGCACTTTTCAAGGCCCGATCAAATCATTGGACAAAATGATGATTCCCGAGTGGCGCTCGTACTGTGACAAGATAACTTCCCCATCCAGCTATTTTCTCTGATCACAAGAAACCAAACATGAAAGGGCCAAAATCTATGCGCCGGCTGCGCCAGCCAACTTCTAGTTCTGAATAAGGTCAGTTAGCCGGCACCATCTCTTGACTAGCGTAGAGTCTGTTTAAGCCGCACCGTTTCTTGCCTAGCATAGAGTATGCCTAAGCCACAGCGCCTGAGTTTCAGTATACAGTAGGCGACTTGACACGCCAGTGGCAATCCGGGGGAACAGACAAACCTCCCACACTCAAGTCCAGCCCAACACGGAACACTCCACCCTGAGGAGCTTCTCCAGATGCGAATCGCCCCCCTCTAGGGAGATAAATGGCGCGGTTTCCAAATAACGAGGTAGGGGCGGACCCGCCAGGCCCTCAGGAGAAATAAGACGTTGCTCATTTTTAAAACGACCGCTAGGACAGGGGCTGGGGGCCGGGGGCGGGCTCACGCCGCCCCCCCCGCCCCCTCCCCCCCCCCCCCCCGCCTCCGGCTCAGCTGTCTTCCTAGCAAGGGAGGAGCACACGTGAAGGGCACAGAGCAGAGAGCTGAGACTCAGTTACAGACGCACAGGGCCCGACAGGGAAGGGCGGAGGTCACGACTTCCTGCGGTCCCCGGCGTGGGGCGCGGCCGAGCGTGGACGCCCCCGCTTCGCCGGCTGACCTCCGCCCAGGCCCAGGAGCTGTCCGCGCCGGCCGGCTGCGCGGTTCGTGCCGGGGTCACCTCCCCAGCGTGCACCGGGCTGAAGGTGCCCTCGGGCCTCCCGCTGCCCCCTGGCGATCTCGGGCCCCGGCTACCTCTCAGGACTGTGCGGCCGCCGCCGCCGCGCGGGCCGGACGACGGCTCCTCACAGGCCACGCCGTGTCACTCGGGAGAGTGGCAAGGCCGACGGCGGGTCCGGGAGCCGGAATCTGCGAGACGCTGCCCGACGCGAGCCCCCCAGCACGCCTCCCTCGGCGCCGCGCCCACTAACAGCGCGCACGCGACCGCGGCGCCTGCCCGCGCGGCCTCAGCGCGCCGCCACGCGCAGCACCACGGGACTTGTAGTTCCAGGCGGGGCGCGCCGCGCCGCTCGCCGCCGCGTGGGGCACGTGGTCCGCGCCGGCCAGGAAGTGGCGACACAACGGCCGCGGAGCGTGGGAAAACCGCTTCCGCAAATAGAGTCAGTCTGCGGGCCTGCGGCGGCGAGGCGGCGCGGCGCGGCGGCGGCGCGGCTCCTTCTCTTTTTGCCTTGCGCCCCGCCTCCAGGGTCCAGGTGCCAGGTGAGCGCAGACTCCGCACGGCGGGCTCGCCGCCATCGGCACAGTGCCTCGGTGCCTCCGCGCCGCTCCGCGGTGTCCGCGGCCCGAGGCAAAACGGCCGCTTCCTGTGGGCGCGCGGCCTTGTTGCTCCGGGGCCGGGCCCGGCCGGGCCGCGTCTGGAGAAGCCCGGGGTCGCCCCGAGAGGGCGGGCCGGGAGGGGCTGTCGCGGCCGAAGAAGCGTCTGCGTGTCCCGTGCCGGAGGTCGGAAACCTGCCCTGGAGGTTTCCTGAGGCTGGGCCGCACCCTGACGGAAGAGGGTGAACTTAGCCCAAGAATTGCCTTCTTGCCTGTGCGGTGTCCTTTTCGGGCTCCCCCACCCCCAAACTGACCCCATCTGCAGAGCGAGCGGACGAGCGGAGCTCATCCTGCTGGAGCGTCTAGCCCGGCGGTCGGTCCGGTCGCCCTGTTGGGGCGTTCCCGGAGGAAGGAAAGTGACCCCAGCGGGGCCGGCCTCGGAGGGGTGGCTGGAGAAGCAGATCAGCGTGCCTTTGGGGCCTTGTATTTTCTGTCCTCCTCTGTGTCCGTTGACTCCACCCTCAGCTCCTTCCTGGCGGATTCGCAGAGGCAACGCTCTTCCGTTTGTAGTTTATTCATTTTTCCACTTGGATGCCTGGGTTCAAACGTTTTTACCCGTTTCTGCTGTCCTTTGGAATTCTGTGTCATTTATTCTGACTGGTGTTTTTATGACTTCTCTGCTGAAAGAAACTTGCTTGTATCAAGCAAATTCACTCGTATTCTCAATACTAACTTGGGGGACAATTCCAGCAAAAAGTGGTAAATCACATTGGTGTATTTGAATGTGACACTAACTTTTCATGTTACAAAGTGAATGGCAAGGGGGAGCCAGGGATTTGATAATTCGGTGCCAGTTTTATTAAATTGCAGTTTTATTATTTTTTTATTTTATTTTTTTTTACGATTTTTTTTTTTTAAAGATTGATTTATTTATTTATACAAGCACTGGGTACAGTCAGAAGCACGGGAGGGTGAGAGAATTCACCAGAGCCAGAGCGGGGAACAGAGCAGGCAGACTGACGAAATACACTGTTGAGGGGAGCAGCGGGCGGCAGGAGAGGTCTGTCCCGCCATGTGGGACCCTCTCCGTGGCCAGGGATGGAACCTGGGCTGCAGAGGCTGCAGGCAGCTTCGCAGCCCAGTGCTCAACCGTTGCACCACAGGGGAGGCCCTAAATTGCAGTTTTATTAAATACAGTAGTTTATCTGAAAACTACTTTTCTCAGTTGATTGTTTTTGCTTCTTACTCCGTTTTTCCTGTTTGGCATGTACTGGTATTGTGTTACCCCAAATTTCGGGTGCTGAAACTAATAGCCTTTGAAACCCTTCCCGGTTTACTGTAATTTTTTTCCATAACTTACTCCATCGAGCAATTGTATTTATTCGGTTTGTTGTCAGAAGACTTTTTGCCCTCTGTTACCTTCAGGTTCCAAATATGCTGAATCTCATTGATTTTCAGACTTTTACTCTCCCTTCACTACTTGATTTCACTAAGAGACTTACCATTTTAGTAGTGGTGGTATAAACCGGCCTAACGGGTACAGTGCCTCGCTCATTGAGCTCCTCTGAACTAGGAGATAATAAAGTTCTTGAACTTAGCGAATGGATCACTGTTACACTTCCTGTCCGTTGGATAGTTCAGCTTCTCTCTCCCTCTCCCGCCACCGCCCCACCACGCCAGCTTTACACGTAGACCTGAGAACATTTGAAAGAGAAGTGGTCTCTAAGATGCAGGCCGGGTCTGTAAACTTCTTGTCCAAAGTCAATTCTATGCCTTTCGCTTTCTGCTTAATTCTGACACCTGTTACCGGCTGAGGATTTCAGAAGTCCAGTGTGGGTTCCCAGAATTTTCCTGTTCTTGGTGCCCTTGGTGTCTGGTTTGGTTTGGTCAGTTGGTTGGATTGTTTTTTTCCCCGGTATCTCAAGGCGAAGAGAAAATATCTGACAGTTCCAGATTTACTGTGCCTGTATGGGTTTGGTATGGGGCCAGCACACAGTGTCCAAACATACAGTGTAAGGACCCCGTAGAAATGCAACTAGGACATGTGCATCCCCATTTCCTTTGTCAGTTTTAATGCTAATAGTGATTTTTTTGGGATAAGATTGAAGTGTTTGTGGGTTGCAGTTAGCATAGGCAGGAGTTCCTGCGTAATTTATAGCAATTAACGCTGTTTTCAATGTTAGTCTCTCTAAAGTGAGATATTTTTTTAAACTTCCAGTTGATCACTGCAGTTAAGTGGCTTAACTTCTGGTTAAACTTGTCGAAAACTTGTCTGGTTAAACTTGTCTGGTTAAACTTGTCAGCGTCTTGTAATTACATGTAATGTCCAATCTTTTCCATTCCAGGGTTAACTCATGAAGTTTTGCCTCCTGTGTAATCAAGAATGGAAACTTCTGCAAACACAGCGGAATGTGAAAAGCTCTCTTATGGAAAGGCAAAAGCATCAATAGGTACAGAAACAGAATCTTCATTTGGTACTAATGAAAACACAACTGCTTCTGGGGCTGGGCTTTCTGAAAAGGCTCCTCCTACCTGTGGGCAAGTGGACACTGCAAGGAAGAGAAAAATGGAATCTGAAGGTGATCTTGTAAAGGAAGGTTCTAGATGTAGGGGAGACACGCCATCCAAGGAAAGAGCACTTGCAAAGGAAAGGTTAAGTGGTGGGGAAGAGGGCTCATTGAAGAAAAGAAAGCTCGAAGCTGAAAATGTCCTGGAGGAAAAAGGTTCTGGTGATGAGGAAGGCATTTCAAGGAAAAGAAGGCTGGAACCTGGTGATTTTCCAGAAGACGAGCCTTCTGCTGGAGCTGCCACTCAGAAAAAGAGAGAGACAGAACTTGAGGACGTTCCTGAAAAGCAGAAGGTACGTCCAAAAAGGTACCTTACTTCTTATGCGGTTTGTCACATTGAAATGTGGAGCAGCTGTAAGATAATTCCGGTATTTACAAAATCTTAGTGACTGTGGCCTTTAA
The DNA here is from genome assembly GCF_964194135.1 of Talpa europaea. Taxonomy (NCBI): domain Eukaryota; kingdom Metazoa; phylum Chordata; class Mammalia; order Eulipotyphla; family Talpidae; genus Talpa; species Talpa europaea. The sequence goes on along the minus strand of NW_028168032.1, from coordinate 200,305 downwards.
GATAGAGTAGGCTTTTAACTCTTCTTTCTGTTTAGGTGACACTTCTGCTAGTGAGGTCATTTTTATCTTCTTTTCAAATTCTCAGTTTGATGAGAAACTTGAAGGCTAGCTTTTATAGTTGTGTTGTTCTTAGTGTTTTTTTTTTTTTTTAAAGACAAGGGTATGCAGTCCCTTTTTTATCAGGTGTTCATCTCCCTTTTTTTGTGTCTGAAGTAATGGAGATTTTCGCTTAAAGTGATAAATTTCAAAGTCATATCCAGATTTACGTTCCTTTCTTAATGCAGTGCCTTAAACTATACAGAGTTGTTTCTAACTTCCTGATTGGGGTAGTTACAGACAGTTTTAGTAACTAGATGCAAGCGTCTGGAGCTTAACAGGGCTATTCTAGAGCAAGGGATTGCAAGTCATTTTTCTGCTGGGAACACCATTTTGTGAAGGAATCTGATGTCTCATATATTTTTCTCCCCTAGAGGTCAATCATGCGCCAAACAGCCGAGGGACGTTTGCTAAAATAGGGAGTAGGGGAAAACAGATCTTCTGCATAATGACTTCCGTGGCTAGTGCATTGCATACTGAGGCTTTTTGATTTCGTTGTATTGTATCCTTCTGTAGGTCAGGTGCCATTTCCGGCTTACTTTCCTCATGTTCTGATGCCTAATCTCGTTCCATCCTCTTTTTTTACAGAACTTGGAAGAGGGACATAGCTCCACAGTGGCTGCCCACTATAATGAACTTAAGGAAGTTGGTTTGCAGATGCGTAGCCAAAGTCGAATATTTTACCTAAGAAACTTCAATAATTGGATGAAAAGTATCCTCATCGGTAGGACTGGTTTTTGTTTTTATGGTGTGAGTTTTTATTTCAACTGCCGGCTTACATTTTTTGCCCTGGTGGTTAATCATACACCAAACTGCTAGGTCTTTAATTTCTATTTATTCTGTTGTCAAACCTCATTGGCGTAATAGGATTGGAGCTAAAGACTAAAGCTGGGCCTTTGAGATCAATTCTGTTCAGATTGGCTCTGGGTGGACAACATAGGCTGGGCTAAGTTGAGCTAATCAGGCTCAAAAGGCAGTGTGCTTATTTTTATACTGAGAATTCAGGTACCAGGTGGTACTGCATAATTATTTCATTTTATTCTAATAGTTCTGAAGCAGTGGCATAGCCAACAGTAGTTGGATTCAGCGTCCAGGTTCCCTTAAGTGAGGAAGGTGAGCAATGCCATGTTTTTTATCTTGAAGCCTTTCATGACCTGATAAAGGTCATGTGTGTTGACTGGCCATATGAACTTGTTTTTCTTATATGGTGTCTGGGGAGAAATAAAGTTTCCTTTGAGGGTTGGTGAAGACGTTCAACTGTTTGGAGGCAGCCCTTTATCTGTGGAAACTTGCCTCTGAAATTAAATGGAAGTCAGTGCAGAGAGCATGACTCAGAATATAACAGTTGTTGTTTTGTACAGCTAGTACTCAGACTCTTACACGAGTTTGGAGAATTTTAAAAAGCCAGTGTGTTTTGAAGTCATTCACAGTAAGGATTTTATTCGGTCGTCTTGTGTTTAAGCCCACCTCAGGGAAAGTGAGCAAGCTTTCTTGATTGCGTTCTTGATTACATCAAAAGAAAAAAATAAATGTGATAATTGTGGGTACTTTCTACGAGTCTGGATGATAGTTTGCTTCTTTGGAAAGCAAAATTATCCATTCTGAAAAAACAATAATAAATAAAGAGTATAAATAAACTACATTAACCATACAAATGTCAATTCTGCTGCTGCTGCTAAAAAAAAAAAAGTATTAGGAATGGGAATTAGGCCCATTATTTCAAACATACTTTAATATTTTCTGTCTCTCTTTGTTTTTGTTACTCATATGTTACGACAAAAATATCATTTACTTGACTGGCCGTAATCAGTGTCAGCTTCTGTATGTATTTATCTGTTTGTTTGTTTGTTTACTTGCTAGCTTACTTATTTTAGGTTAATGTTATGGCACTTTTAGCCCATACTTTAAAGGCAGTCGTGGGAACCTCGCCCTAACTTCTTTCCACCTTGTCACATCCTCTCCTCATTGTCCACAGTGATGCTGCAGGTAACTTACCCTTCCTTGGGTATTTTATCTGAAGTGTCATTTCTTCATTGTGCGTTGAGTGAATGTATTTAAGTTCAGCCATATTCTCCACATTGTGTGTTTATTTTTATAACTAGGAAGACAGATAGTTTTGGAAAGGACACCTTAAGGCTTAGCATAAAGTAATCTCTCGGCATCTTCACAGTGTTCCCTTCTGCTTCAGCTGTCCCAGTGGGGTGGTCGCACTGTCTGGGGTCTGTCTTTGGGGTCGTTGTACTCCACACCAGTCTTTCTGTCGTGGTACAGTCAGTGTGGTCTGTGCCAGGCTCGCTCTCTGGCTTTTCCGTTGTCTTCTCAATACTCGTTCTCTGTCATGTTCTCTTTCCGGTTGGTGCTTATACTTTAGTGAATGACTGAGCGTTCGCCTTGATTGGATGAAGATGTCTCTGAATGGTGTTTCATGAGGATTTCTCCTCTCTTACCGTGCGGAAACAAAGATTTGTAATTATTGTTGTTTTCCACTCTTTCAGTCTGATATTTATGTTCTTCAGGGTCATTGTGAAAGTTGAACATGGATCACTCGTGCTCCTGTTGAAGTTACTTTAAGATGTTAGAGGCGGGCCTCCCCGGTGGCAGAGCGGGTGGAGCGCAGTGCTGTGAAGCTGTCCGCAGCCTCTGCAGCGCGGGTTCGATTCCTGGCCGGCCAGGGAGATGCCCACATGGCGCGGCAGACCTCTCCCGTCTCGCCCGCTGCTCCCGTCAGCAGTGTATTTTGGTCCGTCTGCCTGTTCTGCTCCCGTCCTGTCTCTGGTGAATCCTCTCACCCTCCCGCCTCTCTGGCCTGTACCCCGGCTCTTGTATAAAAATAAATAAATCTTTAAAAAAGGGAAAAAAAGATGTTAGAGGCGATGAAAAGCAGAAGTATTGATGGAGATTGTTTCAGCAGTCAAATGGAAAGTATTAATCTCAGAGTGATAGATAGGGAGGGAGAGGAGCTCTGGAAGTGAGTATTGTCTCCGGTTTTTGAATGGCTGAGTACCTCAGTTATCGAAGAATATGACTGTGCTTCCAACCGCAACTTGAACCATTTGACTCCTGATATGTGATATTTATATTATATATGTAAATAACTGTGTGTATATAATATTTAAATTGTATATATAAGTAATTGTGTATATAATAATCGTGGTCTGGTAGATTGGGGTGAAAGATTCCATTTTCACTTCAGAGTGTTTGGTGTTCTGAGCGTAAAAATAAGAGGTTTGCACGGTTTTTTTTGACTCGTGCTCTTATTTCTTTTGGTGGTACGCTTGGCGTCTTTTATGAAAATCAGGTACTCGCATGGTCCCGTGTCCATTTTGATTTACGTAGGTGTACAATGAGCTAGACGCTCAGCGTTGGAATGTGAAAGGTACCGAAAATTATGAACAGCTAACTTTTCTCCTATGGACAAGTGTTGAGTCTTCTTATAAAGGTATTAGAATTTAAGGTGTGTGCCAGTTCACGTTGAATCAAATTTGGAAACCCATGTCAACCGTTTCAAATTCCAGAGACATATTCTTTCATCTTTCCTGCTGCAGGATCAGATAATTTATCTCTTAGTCATATTCTGAAATGTTTAGCAAAAGTCATGATTAATTACATCACTGAATGTGTTAATAGTTTATTTTCTTTTTATCACACGTCAGGCAGTAGTCAGTCACAGGTCACCAGGGTTGCAGTTTATGCTTTAGCAAATAACAGTAAAGCGATCGTTTACCAGGACTGATTTCTCTCTTTCAGGGGAATTTTTAGAAAAGGTGCGACAGAAGAAAAAACGCGATATCACTGTTTTGGACCTGGGCTGTGGTAAAGGTGGAGACTTGCTCAAGTGGAGAAAGGGAAGGATTAACAAGCTTGTTTGTGTTGGTAAGATAAATGATGGCATGGGGAAGAGTAATTTGTGGTCATTCGGGTAGGGGAAAATTGGAAGGATCTCATTATCAACATGACACGCAAAGTAACTCACAACAGGATAATCTGGGGTCTACACTGTAAGGGTTGTTTTTTTAAGATGAGTTAGGAGCCTTTACTGATGGTGTTATACTATGATTAATGAGCCTGAGATAACTTGTCCTTCTTACCAGGAAGGAAGCAGTCAAAGACGACTAGAGTCCTGTGTAAAAGAGAAACTTGAAAAGGCTTCCGCTGAAGAAAGCGAGGGCATTTTCAACATAAGTGATTACAGTGGATCAAAACACATCCCATAAAGAGGGGAAAATCCCATTGTTCACCCCTGGAGGTTGTTAGGGCCAGCCATTATTTGTCGTTCTGTAATTCCTACGATAAGGTGGGGGTGGGGATTGAGTACTTACTTATCTTCCCTACCCTGCATGAAAAGTGTTTCAGGGCCGCCCTGGCCCTGGTGGTGCAGGGGGTTAAGCACCCACAGTATGAAGCCATCCCAAGCCTCTGCAGCACGAGTTTGATCCCCGACCGGCCAGGGAGCAGCTCACATGGTGAGGCAGACCTCTCCTGCCTCTCCTGCTGCTCCCCTCAGCGGTGTATTTCAGTCAGTCTGCCTGTTCTGCTCCCCACTCTGTCTCTGGTGAATCCTCTCACCCTCCCCCCCCCCCTTGTCTCTGGCCTGTACCCCAGCTCTTGCGTGCATAAATAAATAAATCTAGGGAGAAGAGAAGAGAAGGGAAGAGTTGAGTTTCAGGGGAACCAAATGGTTGCAAAGGGAAGTTCCTCTTTATTAAAAAAAAGAAAATCATAATCCATCATGGCAGACAGAATGTTAGAAAAATCACCATTTCTCCACCCTTGATGAAATAATAGGTCTATGCAGCAGTCATAAAAAGAAGCTAAAGCTGGGCCTCCCTGGTGGCATAGGAGTTAAAGTCTCAGCTCTACCAAGCCATTGCCAGCCACTGTGGTATGAGTTCGATCCCCGGTCAGGGAGCAACCCATATGGCTCAGCAGACCTCTCCTGTCTCGCCCCCTGCTCCCCTCAGCAGCGTGTTTCAGTAGATCTGCCTGTTCTGCTCTTTACTCTTGTCTCTTGTGAATCCTCTCATCCCCCGCACCTCTGGCCTACACCCCAGTTCTTGTATGCATAAATAAATAAAAAAAGAATCTTTAAAAAAAAGGAGGAGGAGACGCTAAAGCTGTTGTGTGGAAGACTGATAAGAACTTACAACTAAATGAATCAAACACCCTAACTAATACTGGAATGTAGGACAAGCAGTCATCACATTCTTTGCTATGCCCGGAGTAGGAGGAAGTATAGAGCATCACCTCCAAAGTATTGCCTAAATTGAGGCTCCTCGGGCGCAAGGGATTAAGACGCAACCTATGAGGCTATCCGCAGCCACTGCAGCACGAGTTCGATTCCCGGCCGGGGAGCTACCCACATGGTACAGCAGACCTCTCCTGACTTGCCCACTGCTCCCCTCAGCTGTGTGTTTCAGTTAGTCTGTGGTGTATTCGCTCACCCCCCACACCTCTGGCCTGTACCTCAGTGCTTGTGTGCATAAATAAATAACTTAAAAAAAAAATAAGTTGATGCTTCTCAGACTTCTTGGTTGTGTGACCACTGTACACTTAAAAATATATGAGGACCCCAAAAATTTGTGTGTGTGTGTGTGTGTGGTTATAGCTATTGGTTATAGAACTTAAAACTGAGATGTCTTAATATGCCTTTAATTCATTCAAAAAGAAAAGTTAATGCAGGGCCTCCCTGGTGGCGCAGTGGGTTGAGCACAGCGCTGTGAAGCTGTCGCAGCCTCTGCAACACAGGTTTGATTCCTGGCTGGCCAGGGAGATGCCCACATGGCCCGGCAGACCTCTCCCGTCTTGCCCGCTGCTCCCCTCAGCAGTGTATTTCGGTCCATCTGTCTGTTCTGTTTCACTCTGTCTCTGGTGAACCCTCTCACCCCCCACACCTCTGGCCTGTACCCCAGTTCTTGTATAAAAATAAATAAATCTTAAAAAAAAAAAAAACAGTAAAAAAAAAAATGTTAATGCAAAGACTGGCATTTTCAAAATGATTTTGCAAATCCCTTTGGCATCTGGAAAGTAGGCGTCAACTGGATGCTCACACCAGTTTGTGCATTCAGTATGTTGTGGTGTTTCGTTTGATCGGTAGTTGTAAAATGTAGTGTTTTAGTTGCAAAATGTAGTCACCTTTGCAGACTGAAGTTGTTCGTCTTGGGATGAACCAAGACCCACTAAGGTGTGTTCCTTAAATTAGCTCCTGTGTGAAATTTGAAACCCTATCCACGAACTTTTCTTGGTCTGTACTTAAGTTGGGTGGGCTGTTGTGTGCCATGAACAAATCTGTTGCACTGCAAGATGCGGTAATAGTGGGAAAGTAACATTCCCTAAAGTTATGCAGACTTTCTTCTGGTTTTCCTTGAAGTCACAGATGCACTTTGTTGATTTTCAAGAATACATACTACCAAGTCTGAGTAACTAACAGGTTGTCTTTCAGCCATTCTTTTCAAGTGCAAATGACTTGATGAAAACAGTGGCCATTTCACCTCAACACAAGCCTGTCTTGTTGTTTTAACTGACTGTCAAACTTCCTTAGGTAGCAGAAATGTTTTTGTTGCTTCCTGCGCATCCCACAGAATATGAAAATGAGTGTTCAGGAACCAAGATTTAGTGAAATAATAATTCTTACTGCTTTATCAAGGACTTTCTTAAATGAAACTGGCTTTTCTGCTTTGTGGTCAAGAATATATCAAGTGTTATCAGTCCATGATAAGGTGCCAGCATTTTACCCCTCCCTTGCTTTTGCACCATTAGTGCAAATCGCCACACAGGAGAAAAGGCAAATAACATATCACTATGAAAGTTGAAACCTGATGTCTGTAAAACTGGGTGTACTGCTGGGTTTTGTAATTCAAGTTGGAATCTAAACTTTCTGCTTTCACTTTGGGTTTTTGTTTTTTGTTTGGTTGGTTGGTTGGTTTATTTTATTTTATTTTTTTTTAAAGTAAATATATACGTTCTTATTCATTTTTCTCTCAGGTGTAATCCCCATAAAATTCCCACCACCAAGTCACCTGTGCACCATCACCATCGTCTCCTGTGCTTTTCCCTCCCCTGTTTTGTTCCCTCTCCCTCCCCCTCACCTGCTGTATGTCTCCAATTTATGATTTGTCTGCTAGTTTGGTCTTTTTTTTTTTTTTTTCTCTCTTTACCCCTTGTTTGCTTTCCCTATATTCCTCCTACAAGTGAAACCATCCGAGATCTTTCCCTTTTTCCCTCGATTTACTTCACTGAGCATAATCCCTTCCACCTCCCTCCAGGTTGCTGCGAATGGCATTGAGCTTATCTTTTTTGATTGCTGAGTAGTATTCCATTGTGTATATATACCACATCTTTCTTGGAACAGTCACCTGTTTTGGGGCATTTGGGTTGTTTCGATATCTTTGCTCTTGTAAATAGTGCTGCAATGGGACACAGGAGTGCAGGTTTCCTTTTGAAAGCTGTGTGGTCCTCCGCACAGCTTCCCATAGTGCTTTAACTTTGAATGAGTATTTAAAAATCACGATAAGACTTTTGCCTACTGAGAGAGCTTTTAATGTGTTTTGAAAAATAAGTGGACATTTGCGTTGGAGTAAAGACGGTCTTATTTTGAAGGAAATAGAAGATTTTTGCTTGTAGGAAGGCTTGCTAAGTTTCATGCTGAAACTTGCCAGTTGAGATCAAAGTCTAGAATTTTGCCATTTCTGCATTTGCATTTTGTTATCTCCCTGGATATTTGTTGATGGTTACTAACACCTGTCTTCCCCCTTCTAGATATCGCTGATGTTTCTGTCAGACAGTGTCAACAGAGATATGAGGACATGAAAACTCGTTCTCGCGGTAATGAATATATTTTCAATGCAGAATTTATAACTGCCGATTGTTCAAAGGTACAGGGTTTTTGTAAGATTGTTCACTTAATTTTTTCATGTTTTCATTTGGGTAAATGATGTGGTATCCTCTCAACTGGAAAGTCTGTCTCGATACATTTCCTTAAATGACCCACTGGGTAGTGGGGGAAGTCTTTTGCTTGTAATAGTTTGAACTTTTGAAATCACGGGCTGCTTTTTTGTTTGGAGGAGGTGTATTTTCCAGTATTTTGAAATAAAAGTGTTCTGTTCACCTTGTAATGTAATAGGGTAGTTTTCCAACATGCCAGAGTCTGCTTTTTCCCCACCTTCCACCTGTTTCTGAATCTCTAAGCATGACTGAAGTCTGAGAACTACAGGGGAATGGGGAAAGCCCCACCTTGAACTTGATGTTACTTAGTATACTCATCAGCTTACTAAACTATCACAAGGTATCTTTAACCCTATCACAAGGTATCTTTAAACATTTTTGGTTGCGGTTTTGAAAATGAGAAGGAAGAGTGGCTGAGTATAGTGCTAGAAGGCTGGAGAGCTGGGAAAACCATTTTGGGTATTGGCAAATGCATCCTACAAGGCCAGCTTTGTGGTTTTCTTAATCCCAAGTCAATGATGTGTCTTTTGACTTTTGACTTGCAAGTAAAACCGAGTAAAAGGATCACCTCCTTGAAAGGTCATATTTGATTGGTGTATTTTTAAGCATGCCTTCTGATTCCCTAGTTTTTAAAGTCACTGTGAAGCCAGATAACAGAATGACTCATTCTGACCTTTCTTGTAGGTACCGAATGACAGAAGGACAGATTCAATGTTAGGGTCTTAATTCTAGACACTAGTTCTCTAGAAAAAAATATGTAAATAAACCGTGTTGCACGTAGCTTCAAGATCTTAACCCATTTTAATCTGTTTCAGGAACTTTTGATTGACAGATATCGAGACCCAGAAATGTGCTTTGACATCTGCAGTTGCCAGTTTGTCTGTCACTACTCATTTGAGACCTATGAGCAGGCTGACATGATGCTCAGAAATGCTTGTGAGAGACTCAGTCCTGGAGGCTATTATATCGGTACCACTCCCAATAGCTTTGAACTGATGTAAGTACTTTAAAGTATAGTGCGGTTTATTAAATACTCAGGATTAAGCAGATTTGAAACTAGCAAATATCTGTTAGATAGAGTTTCTAAAATACGCCATGTTGAGCTTACAAGGACTGAACGTCGATAGTGTATTTGCATAGAGACGCAATTGAAACTTTAAGTTCAAAAAGTCAGGTTTACCAGTGAACTTTTAAAACCTCTGACTCAGTTGAAGACTGATGTCATGTGGAGCCAGCGTGTATTGCCCTTGGCCAAACTGCAGAGCAGATACTGAAACACAGAGACTTAACCACCTGTCGTGACAGCAAAACATTCTTCCAGTCAAATTTTATTAGTGAGATGATGATCTTCTGGTATGCAGCTTCATAAAAAAAATGGCTCGGATTCCATGAGAAGGCTAAGCAACTGTCTCTTTGAGATTGTGGCCGTGGGGATTTTTCATGTGCGTGAACTGATCAAAGTAAGTCTGAGCTAGTAACGGTTTTAATCTTTTCCTTTTGATTTGGGGGACAACCCTTACAGAAGACGCCTTGAAGCTTCAGAAACGGAATCATTTGGAAATGAAATATATACTGTGACATTTCAGAAGAAAGGAGATTATCCATTATTTGGCTGCAAATATGACTTCCACTTGGAAGGTGTTGTGGATGTCCCTGAATTCTTGGTCTATTTTCCTTTGCTAAATGAGTAAGAATGTTATTTAATCTGTTATCATTCTCTTGTTTGTCGTAGGAGAGAAAGCAAAGGAATATTGAAAAAAAAAAAAAAAAGAATATTTCTGTTCATTCCTAACTTTAAATGGGACTTAAAAAGTATTGTAATTTAGAAAGGGGGTAGGGGGGCTTGGGTGGGTTGTGTTGGGATAGAGGAACTAACTTTAAATCCAGGGTTTGTGCCATAGGTCTCTCAACAGTTTACGTACTTAAGTCTTTTTCATTTCCGGAATTAATTATTTTATCCTGTGGTTAAAAAAAGAAAAAAAAAAAAAAAGCCAACCTTTGACACTGCAAATGACAAAAGATTCCCCTCCCCACCCCCCTCCGTTTGGAAGTAACTGCTAGTAACTTTGTCAATAGAAAGTGAGTCTTCATCAGGCAAATGTCCTCCTTTGACAGGGAATTAGTATTAAAAGTTGTCCCATATTTCGCTATAGCTGTGAATTTGCCTGTGTCCCATAGGCAATGTTGAATAAGAGTCCTCATTCAGGAAAGTGTTCATTCATGCACCTGAATTCCTAGGAGCCCTGGCAAACCACAGACCTGGGAAAAGTTGGGCTAACTGAGTTTTCCAGACCTGTGAGACTCTTTGGTCTTGGGGATCTCCATGAGATGGGAGCAGAAGAATGCACTTAAACGTAGGCTGCGCGACACTTGACCAAACTTGATTTCCTAAAACAAGTCAAGTTTGTTTTATGAAATGAAAATCCTTTTTTTCCTGAGGAATGGTAGAAGGTTATTTGAATTGTGTCTTAGACAGCTTGTAAATTTATGGGCATAGGATGTTCAGTAGTTCTACAATATATGGAGATTTTATGCAGTAATGTAAGACAGTTCAGTGTAGCATGTGACATGATGCATAACACCCACAAATTATAAACCTAAGCCAACACTTAAGTATTTAAACATCTTTTTTCCCTTTAAAATCAGTAACCTTCTGGGAAATGTTACTGCTCTTCACCTCTGTGATAGAATGAGTGTTGTGGGTGTCTTGTTTGACGTGCTTGGTATGACAGCTTATTGGTTTTTATTTTCCTTTTAACAAGGTTTATAATTTTAGCATGCCCATTATGATAAGGAGTGAAATGAAAGTTTGTTTTTTTGGTCCATAATGCTCAGCCAGCACTCAAAACTGCCTAGTGATGGTGAGTGTATAAAGTCACACGTCCTCACTTAACTATGTAAAGTTTTAAAAAATGATTTACTGAAACAGGTATTCATTTGGTGAAATAGAATCTCAAACCTGTGTAGGGATTTTTAGATGCCCTTTTGTCATTTCGTTGAGAAACTGAACAAACATATGATTGACTTGTATAGGGCAAACCTGCTCACCATTTGAGTTCTTTGTATTTATTGGTGTAACACTTGCCTTTATGTCTGAAGCCTCATTTTGGAGCCTTAGGATAGCAAATGAACTGCCCGGAACAGAAGAGGCTTTTTGTCTTGCTCAAGTCTTTCTGAGGAGGGCTGACTCAAATTCCAGGGTATCCCTCCATACATAGGTCTCCTACACGCAAATCCCAGTGGCCCTGGGATGTCTCCCCTCACCCTGTCGCCTCACAGCACTTCCCCTTGTATGCTCTCAAGGGTCCCTCCCCATTCTTCCTCTCCTCATTAGCCTCTGGTCGGAAACCATTTCCCCAGACTCCCTCCCTTTGGCAGGCATGGGGAAAACAGAGAAGCCTGACAGGGAGACCCAGGGTAATTGAGGATTTCAGCAGGCCGCGTCTGTGAGGAAATCGTGTTTGTGTTCACATCTGAAGGATGAGTAGGCAATGGCCAGGTGAAGACTGGAAGGAAGAGTGTTTTCGCACCTGGGGGGCAATCTGTGTGTGAAGGCCCTGAAGTGACAGATAGCCTGCTTGGCTAGTTCGAGGTGGTGAAGGAAAATCACTGTGACTGGGACTTAGGGAATCAGGGGTCCACGTGGCTCAAGATGAGGCAGCAAGCGGCCCTTGTTACTCGCGTGCCGGAGAGGCCCTGTGACAGGCTTTGGGATTGCATCCTAAGAGTGCTGGAGAGCCAGTGAAGGGTGTTGCGGCGGGAAATGACTGACTAGGTGTGTAGGTTTGAAAGCTTCATCTGGCTGCAGCTGGAAACTGTGCTGAGGGGGAGCATAAATTTGGAGGCAGAAAAACAAGCCACCGTTAACAGCTGAGGGCTGATGGCGATTGAAGGAGAATGGTGTAAAAAACGGACCTACCTGGACTATGTTGTACAGGTAAATGATGATGTGTTGAATGCAGAGGGTAGAGGGGGGCGGGCAGCTCTCATGGAGAACCCCGAGGTTTCTGGCATGAATCGCTAGGTGGATTTACTGAAATAGCAAAGATTGGCAGGAGAACAAACCAGTGGGTTCAGCCTTAGATGTGGAAAGGAAGAGAAAGCCCGCGACACATCCTGGTGGAGATTTCTAGTAAGCATTGGACTAGATGAGTGACGAAAGAGCTGAGCTCCAGAGAGCTGTGGGCATGCTGTGTAAAGCCAGGGAGTGAAAATGAGTAAGGTTCTGAGCCAGACTCTTCAGAACCTTGAGGGGCCAAGCAGCCCCAGGTGAAGGCTAAATTAATAGCGTATCTTGCCGGGGTATGCAAGAGGTGAAACACTTACATTTTAAGAAGGAAGTTGGCAGCTGTCTTCAAAGCCACGATTAGAGATCAGGTTAAATAGGATGGCATCAGTAGAAGAAAGCCTTCATCATCCTTCCTGACCATTTGACTTTAGTAGGGTTACCTGTGATCCGTGGAGAGTTACCAGAGACATTTCTTCATAGGCCTGGTTACTGGTATGTTACTGCTCATTCATTTTGCGTCATGCTGTATTGAATTTTTAAAGGAGATGGTATTGCTCAGTTCAGCACAAAAGATGTTGCTGTGGTGTGGAAGTAAGCTGTTGAGGAATTACCAGTGTTCTGGAAGCCTTTGCATTAGTTTTTGTTTTGTGTTGTACAGAATGGCAAAGAAGTACAAAATGAAACTAGTCTACAAAAAAACGTTTCTGGAATTCTATGAAGAGAAGATTAAGAACAGCGAAAATAAAATGCTGTTAAAACGAATGCAAGCCCTGGAGGTAAGTCTTGAGAAAAGGTGCAAAAGTTCCAGGTCACAGCAGGACTGTTTGGCTATTTTTCAGGTTCTTTTCAGGTAGACACTAAACCTTTATATAAATTACACGAGCTATTTACAGCTGCCCTCTGGATCTTCAGCACCGAGGGCAGAGCTTGGTAGAGCAGCTTACCCTAGCAGGTACTACATAAATACAGGATAGATGGTTGGATGGATGGTCGATGGATAGTGCTGACCTCAGATTCCATTTTCTAGATAGTCCATCTTTCTAGATAGCGCTGTTGGCATATAGGACTGGCTAATTCTCTGCTGGCAAGGCAGGGGTGGGGACAGGGTCGGGGCACTATATTGTATGCACTTCAGATGATCAGCATCCCTGTCGTCTGCTAGATGCCAGTAGCACCCCTGTCCACCTAGGAGAGAGCCCAGAAATGTCTGAGACAATTGCTAGCTATCCACTGGGGTGCAAGGTCACCCCAAGTTGAGAACCACTTCTTTTCAGTAATGTCCTTTGGTTACGGCAGTAATTTAAAACCTTCCTGGCGAGGGTCCAAGAGAGGCTCGTGCCGTGCATAATTCTGTTCTGTGGTGACGGTCCAGCAAGATGCCAGTCTGTTCATGCTGGGACCTGCTTTAACTCCTGGACTCCTCTGTGCTTCCCCTTTTGCCGCGGTGAAGGGCACCTATGCAAGCTTTAAACTCTGCACAGCCATTGATTATGGTTTTTTGGTTTGTTTGTTTGTTTGTTTTTATGTCTTGACCCCTTTGTTACTGATCAGCAGACTCTTAGTAATGAGATGCTCACTGAACTTCTTAATAGAATTTGTGTAATTTAGACTTTTTTAAAATACTCCTATTTAGCCTCGTAATTACCCCCATGAAGTAACACAGCAGCCATTCCTCACACTTTCAAATGGGCGTTAGGAAGTTAAGAGGAGATAAATGACTTGTTCAAGGTCACGTGGCTGTCAACTTGCAGATTTTTCTTCCGTTTTTATAGGTGGCGTTCACATAAAAGTCCTTTTGGGTGCAACACCCCACCCCCATCCCTCAGTGGACGCGACCTCCTTAAGTGTTCAAATTGAGTTTTGCAACCAGCAATCACTAAAATGTTACAGTCTTTATTGGTTGTATTCTCGTGTTTTAGAATTAGAAATGTTTGTGTGTGTTTTATAGGAGAAGAGGCTCACTCTTGTTTGTTTCTAGGAAAAAGGGAAAGCTAGAGATAGCGTAGCTCCTTAAATTGCCACAGGTGCACACCATTCATACATCATTGTTACCTGGCAGTGCTTTGCATGTAAAGTGATCAGTTGGTAAGATGTGGTTTCTTCAAGGAACTCGAGGTACACTGAGGAGCCGAGCATGCGAGCAAACCAGTACAGTGTGAAAACTACAGTAAAGAAGGAATTCTGCAGTGGGGGTATGATAGGGCCCTTGGAGAAGAAAGTTAGGCAGTGGGAGTGAAGGCAGAGAAGCATGAGAGTGGGGGTGATTGAGGAAGTCTACTAAACTTTCAGCATTTCTTTAGCACAACAGCTCTCCTGTGTTCCTTCTCCCCCTTCGTCCGGCTTTGAGGATGTGGAGGGACGATGAGACCGGAGGTGGAATGAGCTATCAGGGATGCTGTTGCTTTAGTCCACGTCAGATATTGAAATGGACCCGCTCTGTTATGTTTGCTTAAAAAAGCGTTTTTTTGTAAAGCTGTCAGACAGCAGCTGGCAGAGAGTTGCAGCAAGAAAACCAGGAAAACAAAACCGCATGGTCTGCTCTTGTGGTGCTGTGAAACAGAGGGAAAGGAGAATGGAAAGACTGGCACTATAGTTATAAAGTCCTGACACCTGTGTATTTCTGAGAGAGAGAGAGAGAGAGAGAGAGAGAGAGAGAGAGAGAGAGTGTGTGTGTGTGTGTGTGTGTGTGTGTGTTTGTTCTCACCAGGGAACAGGTCTGGCAAAGTTACTGCCTTAGGCGGAGATACTTACTAGGGTATGTCTATTTTAGCAAGTTTTATTAAAAACAAATCAGTTTTGTGGCTTTACAGTCTTAGATTGCTTGGTGTTTTAAAGTGATCGGTAGAGGAGAGGAGCCTGATGTCCGGTGATAGACAGATAATGAAATGACGGAGCCCTGCCCTGGCCGGTTGACAAGCAGAGGTACAACAGGGTAGTTTGGCAGCCATTCATTGGCGGTAGAGTTTTGAAGCTTTGCGATTGTGATGACCCCGCAAAGACTGAGATTGAAGGTTTAGAACAAACTCAGTGATAGGTAGTAGTAAGTGATGTTCTGTATATCCCTTGCGATCGGTTATGGTAACAACATGGACGTCCAAATCACTAATTGTGCTTTACTGTGAGGTCTTTCTTGAGATGATGAAGGTGTCCAGGCGGGGGGGGAGGCGGGGGGTGGGATAGGTGATAAGATACCTTTCTTGGGTCATTTTCTTAAAACCTCACCAGGCAGACCTGCACTTCAAGTGGATCCTTGCTAGCTGTTCTGTTGTAATAAGACAAGGAAAGAAGTTATAATGAGTATATAACCTTGAAACAGGGCACTAGGGGTCCTGCAGCAGATCAGAAGGACAGTGCCTGGTGGATGACAGGTCACTGCCCGGGTTCTTCACCCGTGTACACAATTGCAAGGCCACTGCGGCTCAGGGAACAACAGTGGGGTTTATTTAACAAATGCGGGAAACAGAGTTTTCGGAAGCCCTAAACAAAAAGCCGCTCACCCAAGAGGTCGCTGTCCACCAACGTGGGCCTGGACCTCATGGCAGCCAGCGCACAGTGGGCCAGGACTCAACTCACCGCAGCCAGAGGCGCTCATATGAGATGACGCCGCAGCAGCCCACAGCCATAGTCTGAGGTCGGGCTGATGGACGTCACCAGACGCTGGGCCAGACAAGCCATGGAGGCAGCCGCACTAGCAGGCGGTGTCAGACAACTAACACCTCCAGAGGTGACCCAACACTGAGTGCTGTTCACCCGTCAAGAGTGCTGGACAGCACCAGCCAATAGTGCTGGTCAGCACTGGTCACCAGGAGGCAGCGATGTCAGCAACACCGTCTCAGCAGCTCTTTGTGAGGTGTTGAGCCACACCCAGAACAAGTAGCTCTTTGAGATACCAAGCCCTGAGGCCTCTGGTGCTCCTTTCAGGGGATGTCCGAGGAAGGGCAGTGGCCCCCTAGGCAGCGAAGAGCTCTCTGGCTTCTCTTTTTCCTCCAGAGGCCGGCTGCTGGATGCTTTCTTCTTCAGAGGTCAGGAACAGAGTCCTTCTGTGAAAGTCTGAGTGTCTCTCCTGAGGCCAGGAACCGAGAGTCCTCGTCAAGCACAGAGAGAGACAGTGATGATCCAAGTCCCAAGCTGGCTCCTGCCCCTGCCTTATCTCCTCCTTCAGAATGCCCCGTCTACAAGTCTGATGAGACCATTTTCAGCCCTGGGGCTGATTGGACTGTTTACCAGTCAGCTCATAGCTCACACCAGATTGGTCCATTCCACGATCCAGGCACCAAATCCATGGGCCTCTCTACTGCTGTAGCTGGAGGGAGCCTTGGTGCTGGAGCTGGCCCGTGGGGCCTCGTGCTCCTCCCTAAAGCCCTGAACCGGGGACTGCATGCTCAGGGGGTCGAAACTGCCACCCGCTGTCACTGCCGGCCTTGGCCTGCCACCTGTGCCCCAGTGGGGCCTCTGGTGGTGGGTGCTAAAATGCCCACCTGCACTGCCCACAAGCAGCTTCTCAGGCCAAGTGCAGAGCCCCGAGGAGGGCAGGGGAACCCTGACTCCACCTTTGTAGGGTAGAAGGTATTTTAAATTTATTATTTTCTGCCATACATTATGTTTTGATACATGTGTAGTCCAGAGCACTGTGCTTTGGAACATAAAGAGATAATACTTAAAATGGATTGCAAATAGTGCCTGAGGTCATTGGAAGAAGTCTTTGGCCAAAACTTGTTTGTGACTCGTGTGTGTGTGTGTGTGTGTGTGTGTGTGTGTTCCTTCAGATTCTTGTGGAAAACTGGACATTGCCTGTATTTTGGATGCTGGGTTATTTTCTTCATGTTCTTCAGCTCATTTGGTTAAACTCTATTAACTGGAGTGTTTCATTTCTATTATTTCTAATTGCTGCTCGTCTTTTCCATGACTGTTAAATCACCGTCGTGTTGAAATTGACATGTAACCTACCTTCGGCTTTGTGTGGTAATACACAATTTCCTTGATGGGCCATCAGGAAGAGATGAGTGTTTGCTGGTAACTGGTGGGGATGAATGATAGAATTGGGCCCAGCTCTAAATATGCTGTGATGATCAAAATTGATGCCAGCAGCAGCTTTGTTGTCACCCATTTTGTTTTCCTATTTCAGAAGTGTGTATACTTTGTATTCCTGTAGCAATATTTGGGGATTATTGTCTTAGTATGTGTCAGTGATTTTTGTATGTTTAAATTGTTAAATAATAAATTTCGATGAAATAGCTTTAGATAGGAATTTTGTTTGCGTCCTTAGCCATATCCTACACATGAGAATTCCAGACTTGCCTCTGAGAAGGTGGATGACTATGAACATGTGGCAAAGTACATGAAGAACACGCAAGTAAAGTTACCCTTGGTAAGTGTTCATTTTTAAAAAGCATATTTTAATGAAAATGGGGGCAACATTCCATACATGCTGTCTGGAAACTTGGGAGATTATTTCAGTGGTTTACTGGTTCACTTTGTTCCAAATCAGATACATGTTAGTCTGTTTCCCTAAGTTAGGATGACTTTGTATTGCTACAGACTGTAGAAGAAAGTGTACTTAATGTGACCTGAGGGTGGGGGCAGTTAAGGATGGGGGAGAAGTACTAGTCTTGGTTTCAGAGTTTGCTAGCTCTCCCATTATATCTTCGCCTAGGCACTACTGACTTCCAGTGTCCCTTGGATCAAATTCAGCGCCTGGTGAACCTGGGTGGGGAAAGGTTACGTCTTCATTTGCGCTGGCTTCTACATGGAAGCTCTCAGTTTCTTTAACTTTGAATGCCAGCCCACCACTGTGACGTAGTCCTCAAGAGATTTTGCATAAGACATCTCTGGGGACAGTTTAGGCTATTGTTTACACTCATCGCTTCTTCAAAATTATGCTAATTACTGGAATTTCCACCAGGTCTCGTTAGTCAGGGTATTGCTGTATGTGTCTATTACTGTATCGAAATGGTTTCAGATCTTCTACAACTTTCAAGTATATTTAATTTCTCTTGTATGACTTATAACTTTGTAACTCCTTGGTAAAACACAAAAATCGTATTTCCTCCAGCAGTACTGTTTGATGTTTGAAGCAAGATAGGACTTTTAATTTTTTCATTTTGCAAGTTAAAAATAAAAATGGATGCTTTTCCCAGTCGCACACACACACAGGACAGGAACACATGACTTCACACAAATTTACTGATCGCATGAAAATCGGTGGACTAATAAAACATTTGGCAAAAGTGCTAAGGAGATGGCATGAAAGGTGAATCTCACTGCTTTCTTTTACATGCTCAGATCAGTATGACATTCACAGTATTTTTTAAAACATCTGTAGCGAAGTGAGGGATGCTTGGGCAGCTCCATTGTTGAAACATAAGTACGTTTGTACTTGCGTGTTCAATCTAAAATTTTCTTTCTTTCTTCTTAATTTTAGGGAACCTTAAGTAAATCAGAATGGGAAGCTACCAGTGAGTATATCTCTTCAGTGCAGATTTATTGCTATTTTCAAAAAGTGATCAGTAAAATCTGAAATGAGAAATTTTCTAACAGGTTAAGGCGTGTGTGCACTTGTGTGTGTGTGTGCGTGTGCGTGCGTGTGTGTTTTCATATTTTCACATAGCTGCCCCATTCTTGCACTGTTGCTTAGGACCAAGAGGAAGATATATGCAGGGTGTTGCCTAATGTAAACTTTCACAAGCATGCTCAGATGCTTTTCTGCCTACTCGTTACCACATAACCATCTGTATCGGTTGTCTTTACCTCAGATGCCTATTGGACATTTCGGCTTGTAGAACACTGCCATGTATTTTATTTGATTCTGGTCACTGCGGTGTGGTCAGTGAAGGCACGCTAAGTAATAGAACCTTGAGTGAAGCGTAGTGAGCAGGGTATTTTAGAGGACTGGGGACGGGCATAATCCAGGGACATTCTGAAGCGAGGCCCCTGTCTCTGGAAGGGAACTCCAAGGCCTGGTGGATCTGTGAACTCCCATGGTTCTTCAACAGAAGTCAGCTCCAGAGTCTCACTCTTATCATGTTGTGTGGTTGCCCTGAAGACTTAGAAGGTAGTTCCCACCGTTCGTTTAAATGTCTGTTGATTATGTTGAAGGCACAGGTGGTCAGAGAGAATCCATTCCATAGACGTTTGAGCATTGCTGTACGTTAACGGTCTGCGAAAGGGTGTTGGGGGCGCAAAAACGAGTGCGCGAGTTACTAGAGCTGTCTTGCAGAAGTGTGCTGTGTAATGCACACGTCTGCACTAATGCACAATTAAGTGCACTACAAGGCAAGCTGTTTTAAGGAAAGGAGGAGCGATTAATGAATTGCAGTGCTGATGACTGGATCACCTTGCCTGTTTTTCGTCTATCTGATCTACCTGCTGCAGTGCCAGCCATATTTCATTTCTCCTCAGAGAAATTGGAAACTAGTAGATAAAGGGGCATGACCAAAGTAGACTTTGAAATGGCTGGTGGTGTACTCCCCTCGTTGAGAAATGAACTCAAGGAGTGAAGACTCGGGGCCTGTTACCCTGACTTGCTAGTTGAATGCCCTGGTGCATGCCCGGAACATCTGTGTGATGTTTCGATGATTTGTCGTCTTTGCGGGTGCTTTCTGACCATAAAAATCTATCTGTATCTCGTTTGAAGACATAACGTGTTTGAACTTGAGTGTGATTCAGAATGAGGAGCCACGATGCTTTTAGATGTCTTTTTGAGTCAAAGCAGGAAGACTTGTTTAAGGGAGCATGCTCTTGGGGCTGGCTGCGTGCAGGAATATCGCTGTTGGGGCCAGATAAATCAAACCCTCCAGCCCTACAGTTGGATAAGTGGGTGAATGTTGGTGTGCATGTTATGCATGTTCCTTTTAATTCTTAGCGGTAGGTTTTTTGTTTTCCTTTCCTTAAAGAAAACTGAGTAACGCTGTCATTAGTACTCGTAGGGGTGTAGTTGTTATACCTGTCTACCTCACACCAGGTAAAAAGAAGTTAGTCGTGCACATTTTTTTTAGTTTTGATTTTCTTTGCTTTCCTTACCTTCCACTGTTTCAGAGATTTTGAGAGCTGTCGAATTTGTTTTCTCAAGGGCAGTGGTACCACCGGGTATTAGAGTACGCGGGTATTTGCTTCTAAGTAAGCACATGTACGTGATCCCGTATCTGCTTAAATGTGATGCAGCATAATGGAGAAACTCTTGGAAATAATGGGACTGTTGCTCTTTAGAAGCCGCTAAGACTTTTTTGACCACATTGGGTCCAGGACCAAGACTGTTGTTCTGTTTGCCCTGAGGATAGGAGAAACCAAACTCTGACTTATATTTATTCTCTTTTTTAGGTATTTACGTGGTGTTTGCATTTGAGAAGCAGCCGTAAGCACGTCTGCAGTAGCATCAGAACAGCTGTTGCATCCTTACGCAATTGTGAATGATCCATCTGAGATAGACTGGACAACTTTCCGTTTGCTGCTTTTCATTTCTAAATGTGCAGAATGCTGCCTGGAAACTCCGGCGGATAAATTTGACCCTGCTGTCTGTGACAGATGAACATTTGTGTGTGTGTGTGTGTGTGTGCGCGCGCGCGCGTGTGTATGAGTGGGGACCTTTACAAATCTTACTTGTACGTAATGTCCTCAGGAGTCCATTTGCCTGTACTGTCTTAGCTCATCAAAATTGTAATAGTACATGTAAGAGCTGCTGACATCGTTCCACGGTGCTCTGATTTCCTCACTGTTTCTTTACAGTATTAAAGTTATTGCAGTGGTGGAATTGATGAGGGAACACACTGGTCTGGGTGTGGGTGGGGTGCGGTGTGACCATTTCTGTATTTTTGTTATATAATGTTTTTCGAGATCAAGTGGATAGCATTCTGTGCAGGCTAATGTACGTCTTCAATATGTGTTGCTGAGTTGTGGTTAAAACAATTTTGGGCTGTCATAAAAGTCACTTACCTTGGAATTTCAGCCAGTTGTGACTAGTCATTATAAATAGCAACTGCCTTATTTGCTGGTATGATGCAATTCTGGAACTAAATAGAACTTTTTAGATCACAGCATATAATCTTGTGGGTTGGGGGGTGGGGGGGGGGCACGAGAAGGGCTTCTCTCATACGATATCCCAAAAGATTTATATTTCCAAGTGTGAAGACTGATTTGTGTTACTTATCTTCATTGAACAAAACTGCTGTACTTCTCCTCGATGTTAGATCCAGGTTCCTGATGCTACGTCCTTCTAGATCCGTTGCCCCATGCAGCCCAGAAAGAAGCCCTGCCTGTCCCTCTGTTTCAAGGGGGTCCTTTTCACAGTAGGAGCGGGCATCTCATCCCCATTCAGAATTTGTAATTGTCGTATCAGAACTGTTGGAGTACTTCAGCCCTGGCTCCTTGCTTGATGGCATTTCCACAGCTGCCCCCTGGGTGAACTGTTGTCCTTACTTGCATCTCTGTATGGAAAGGACACCTGCCCTATGATAGGTGTGAAATACTTACAGGCGATTATTGCATTATGTTTTTTAGAAGTCACTTAATTATTTAATGCATGGCTTAAAAAGACATTACCTTCTATGATTATCTATCGTGCTGGTTAAAAAAGCAGTTTAGTCTCCATTTATTTGTATAGGTTGATCGTTCAGTGTTAGAGTAGCAGATCTTTTATCAAGGGAACTCAGTTTACCTAATTTCCGTTGCTTTTACAATCTCCATCTCCAAACTGTTTCCAGTTTGCAAAACTTGAGTGCTTTGCCTTAGTGGTGCTTTGACCTAAGTCACTTGGGGGAGTTTAACAGTAGTACATCTGACTAACGTGGCTGCCATTATCTTGCTAAGGGTTCAGCAGCCGTGCTGGGGGAGGTGGGAGTGGAGAGCCCTTAGGATTACATGATGGAAGTGCATTTCACTTCTGGGGGAACTACCAAAAAATATCTGCGTAGGGCAGAGTGTGGAAAGCTTCCGATGGCGTCTTAATCCTAAATAAGTGATCAAATTGTTTTTAGCTTCCTTTGCCCTGTCCACTCCGTGGATGATGGGGGTGATGTGGAGGGATGAATCCCCCCAAGGGATGGTGTGAGCAAGCTTGCTGGTGATAGCAAGCAGAGAGAAAAGAAAGGTGGAGTCCCCAGGGCTTTCAGTGTGTAGACAGGAACACACGTTCTGTGTGGGGAGGGAGATAGGTGAGGTGGCGAGGTGCTTCTGCCACTTGCCTTTTGCCTTGCGCTTTGCTGGCCTTGCCTTTGTTGTTCTTCCCTCCGCTCCCAGATGTCTCCTGTCTCCAGCGGCAATGAAGTGTCCAGGTAGTGACTAGGGAAGAACTGTTTGGCAACGGCAGCCTCTGCCCCCATCTCCCATGAGCAAGGGAGGACTTGTTGGTAGGACATCCCCTATGTCCAGTCCCCTGCCCCTCCCCCAACACACCCGGCAGTCTAAGCATTGGAGGGATTTTCCAGGCGAGACTGGTAGCTGCTAAGAGAGGGACGTGACTTTTCACTCCTGGGGCAGTGATGTAAGCAGATCCTGGCGGTGAACGCAGGACGCTCCCAGACCCGCCCTTCAATTTGTCCTCTATGAGTGTCAGGTAGAACTGAAGATCAGATCAGCCGTTTGTGGAAAAGACAGCCTGAGATCAGTGTGATTGATCTGGGAACATGGCTGGATTGTGGCAGAACTGAGAATTCCCCATTGAATTCGGGCCTACGGTTATGCCGAAAGGAAAGGTGCCCGTAGCCTGTGCGTTCGTGGAAAGAAACTGGCCATTTCCACACCTCACCCTCACCTGCAGACCAGCCAGGGTGTGACTGCTCCTCCACCTGCCTCTACTTGTAGCCTGACTCCCCCCCACCCCCCGCAGAAACTTGCCTTCAGGGAGAAAAAGGATTGCCTCGAGAACTAATCTGTTTACTGACTGAAAGGTAGATATGGGGCACAGAGTTTCCTAACCTACCTCCTCCCCAGACCTGTGATGTGAGGAAGTAGGATTGTCCCCAACATGGGTGCTAACAGAGCCTCGGAGCAGAGGTGTGCAGCGTGGGCCCGGCTGTGAGGCAGGGCGCGATGCTGGTCAGCCCTGGGAAAGCAGCACGGCGTTGGCAGCTCCAGGGGGCCAGGTCTCCAGTCCCACCCACTGAACTCTTCTGGGGATTCATCCTCCTTTCTGTCCCAGCCCGCTGACTTCATGTCCTTCAGGTATGTCTTCAGGTATCCTCCTGGTGAAGATTCGGCTACTTGGGTAGGTCTGCCTCCTTGGAGAATACGCCGGTGTGAATATTCTAGCGGTTGAACATCTTTGTTGTTCCTCTTTGTTGATAAACCACTTACTGCCGTCAGTCTGAGACTTTGTGTCTTGAGCCAGTCACGGTCAAGGTCTCAAGGGCTCCAAGGTAGAGACCAGGGCCCTATAATAGGAGTTATACCCCAATGGTTGTGGGGTTTCCTGGCCATTTGGTCAAATAGGAAGTGTGGGTGTGTGATGTTACCACCTCCCTACTTGCTGTTAGGTCAGCTACTACATGCCTGAGAGGTGTCTTCTTTCTTGCCCTCTGGCAGCAGCAGACCCGATTCTTCAAAGTCTTTCAGGGAGGTGGCTGGCGACTGCTCTCATTTATTCAGTGATAAACTTAAACTTACTTAGCAGATGTGCTGGGGCCGGGGGACAGCCAGCTCTTCTCCATCTCACATCCTTGTAGATCTCTCCTCTGCTCCCCTTTACCCCTGAAGGGGGTGTCCCTGGTCCCCGCTGCTTTACTGACCGTGTGGGGGACAGCCCAGGAGTGCTCTGCACAGCTTGACTGTGGGGACTTTGGGATCGGCCCCAAAGCCTTCTGCATCCTGAGCCACTTTTCTGAATGTTCTAACATGTGTTGACTCACTGGGATGCTTTTGGATTAGGGTTTTGTTATATTTCGGTTTAGGGTAGTTTTAGGGCTAGGATTACCATTAGTATTAGTTTTAATTACTATGGCTTCATAGTATAGTTTGAAGTCTTGGAGAGTGATCTTTCCATTTTCCTTCTTTTTAGTCAGGAGAGCGTGGCAATTGAGGTTTTTTGTGGTTCCACATGAATTTCATCAGTATTTTTTCTATTTCTTTCAAGAATGTCATTGAAATTTTTATCGGAATAGCACTGAATCTGTAAATTGCTTTTGGTAGGAGGGCCATTTTGATAACATTAATTCTTCCGATCCATGAGCAGGGGATGTCTTTCCATTTCTTTGTGTTCTTCTTCTATTATTTTTAACAATGTTTTATAGTTTTCTTTGTATAGGTCCTTCACCTCTTCTGTTAATTTCCAAGTATTTAATTTTTTTGTTTCCATTATAAAAAGGATAGTTTTCTGAATTTCTTCTTATTCAGATTGAGTATTTGCATATAGGAAGGCTATTGATTTTTGTGTGTTGATTTTGTATCCTGCTACTTTACTAAACTAGTCTATAATTTTGATTAGTTTCTCTCTGGAGTTTTTGATTCTCTATAGTAACATATTGTCTATAAACAGTGACAGTTTTACTTCTTTCCCTATTTGGTTTACTTGTGTGTCTTTCTCTTGTCTTATTGCCCTGGCTAGGACTTCCAGGATTATATTGAAAAGCAGTGGAGTTCAAAGGCTTGGCACCCTCTCTCCACACTTCTCCCTACAATCTCTTCCATCTCACTGCTCCTGACTTGCACGAAGTGTTAATCTGGTAAATGAAGTGTTTCTCTGAGTTCTGAGAACTCCTCTATAAAATTAATAGAACTTTTCACCATTGAGAATGATATTGGCTTGGGTTTGTTGTATTTAGCCTTTATTATGTAAGGTATGTTCCTCTATCCTGTGAATTTTGAGGGCCTTCATCATTAATGGATTTTGAATTTTGTCGAATGCTTTGTCAGCATCTATTTACATGATCAAACAGTTTTTACTTTTATATTTGTCGATGTGTTGCATTACATTAAGTGATTTCAGATTTCAGTTGTGCCCTTGCAATAAATCCCACTTGGTTATGGTGTATTATCCTTTTGATGCGTTGTTGAATTCTATTGGTTAAGATTTTATTGAGGATTTTTTGCGTCAGTGTTCATTAGAGAGATTGACCTGTAGTTTCTTTTTGTGTGTTGTCCTTGTTCAGTTCAACATTATTTTATGAAGCCAACATTACACTAATACCAAAACTAAACAAGGACAATGTGTAATGTTGGCTTCATAAAATAATGTTGGATTCCATAAAAATGTTGGTTGTATTCCTTCTTTCTCAATATTTTGAAAGAGCTTGTATAAGACGGACACTAGTTCATTTCTGAACATTTAGTAGAATTCATTTGTGAATCCATTGGTCCTAGGCTTTTGTTTTGGAGGAGGGTTTGATTACTGTTTCAATTTCAGTGCTCGTCATTGGTCTGTTTAGGTGTTCTATTTCTTCCATATCTAGCTTTGGAGGATTGTATATAGTTCTAGGAATTTGTCCATCTCTTCTAAATTTTTTAACTTGCTTGCATATAACTGTTCATAGTAATCTGATTATTCTTTTGATTTCTGCTGTGTCTGGTGTAATTCTCCCCTTTCATTTATGATCCTATTTTTTTGCGCTTTCTCCCATTTTTTGTGAGCCTGGCTAGAGGTTTGTCTGTTTAATTTTTCGAAGAACACAATTTTTGCCTTCATCGATCTTTTGGGTTTTTTTTTTTGCATATATTTCTGCTTTGATTTTTATTATTTCCTTTCTTATGCTGTCTTTTGGGTTTTTTTATTAATCTTTTTTCCAGTTCTTTAAGGTGGGAGATTAGGTTGTTTCTTAGAGTTCTTTCTTGTGCCTTTATGTGAGCCTGTATTGCTATATTTTTCTGTTATAACTGCTTTTGCTGTGTCCCATACATTCTGGAATGTTGTATCCTTGTTTTCATTCATTAAGGTTTTTTAAAATTTCTTCTTGATATCCTTATTGATTGAGTGTCTTCCAGGAGTGTTTC
Source organism: Talpa europaea (assembly GCF_964194135.1). Classification (NCBI taxonomy): domain Eukaryota; kingdom Metazoa; phylum Chordata; class Mammalia; order Eulipotyphla; family Talpidae; genus Talpa; species Talpa europaea. The sequence goes on along the minus strand of NW_028168032.1, from coordinate 174,345 downwards.
AATCTTCCTACCATGAACGAGGAAGGTTCCTTGGTTTCTTTTCATGGTTTATTTCTAGTTTGTTACCTTTATGTCAGAGAAGATAGTGGGTATGATTTTGATTTTATTGTATCTGTTGAAGTTTGTCTTGTGTCCCAGTATGTGATAAATCCTGGAGAACAAGACATGTGCACTTGAGAAAAATGTGTACTCAGATATTTTTGGGTGCAGTGCCCTATACATGTCTGTTAAGCACATACAGGTCCTTATTTAGAGCTGTAGTGTCACTACCTGGACACCTCATTGCCGCTGGAGACAGGAGACATCTGGGAGGTGAGGGAAGAACAACAAAGGCAAGGCCAGCAAAGCGCAAGGCAAAAGGCAAGTTGCAAGTTGCTTGTTAATTCATCTGAGCACAATGTGCCTTTTGATTGTTCAGATCAGTCCATTGACATTTAGGGTGATTAGTGATATGAGGGTTTGCTACTTCCATTCATCCTTTGTTTACCAATTGTTATGTATATTCATTGCTTCTATATTCTATATTTCTATCTGCCACTTTTGTTACATTTCTTATTGTCCCCTTTATGTGTTGTATCTCTGTTCCAGTTTTTTGCTAACCATGGGATTTGTATAGAATATCTCTTTTCTCAAATAGCCCTTTTTCTGCTAATCTCATCTCATCTTCATTTGAATATACTGGTTCTGACTTCCACATTAATGTTGTTATTGTCAAAATTATCTCTTTTTATACTGTGAGATTTTTACCAAATTAAGGCATCTATATTTTTTATTGTTTATTTAATGTGTATCTTTTTTATATTTTATTTTATAATTCTTACATCATTTTTCATTTTTGCACAATGTGTGCATTTTCATTTTGGTGATATTCCCCATACAATTGCACCCCCCCCCCTTATTTTGACCCTAATCCTTCCTCTCCCCTCCCTCCTCCTCCCATAGTGTGTCTCTGGTTTATAGTTGCTTGTTGATTTTGATTTTTACTTCATATTAATTAGTCTTTTTCCTGGTTCCTTATTTAGGTTTTCTAAATTCCTGCTATGAGTGAGGCCATCTGGTATTTTTCTTTTTCTTTCTGACTTATTTTGCTGAGCCTGATCCCTTCTAGCTCCAGCCATGTTGCTGCAAACTGCATGTGTTTATCTTTTTTGATTGCTGAGTAATATTGCATTGTGTGTATGTACCACATCTTCTTGACCCAGTCATCTATTTTGGGGCATTTGGGTTGTTTCCATAGCTTAGATATTGTAAATAGTGCTGCTATAAACATAGGGGTGTAGGTGCCCTTTTGAATTTATGTTTCTGTGTCCTTCGGTAAATATCTAGGAGTGGAATTGCTGGATCATATGGAAGGTTGGGGGATATCCACACAGCTCTCCTTAGTGGTAGGACCAGTTTGCATTCCCACCAGCAGTGCAAGAGAGTTCCTTTTTCTCCACATCCTCACCAACATTTGTTGTTGCTAGTTTTTTTAATGAGATACCATCTTACACCAGTAAGAATGGCACATATTAATTTGTATCTTCGTACACAGTTGTTCGTGTTTTGTACATATTTGATTTCTCCCCTCAGGTGCAGTCCAGTACTTCTCCCACACCATATCACTTAGAACCATCACCATACTCCCTTGTGCTATTCCCTTCCCCTATCTTGACTCCTCCTCTTCTCCTTCCCCTGCTGTATGCTAATTTTGACTTCTTCCTAACCCTTTTTTCAGCTTTCCTATAGTCCACCTATAAGTCTAGACACCTGAAATTTTTCTTTTTCCTTCTGACTCATTTCACCGACCATGATCCCTTCCAGTTCCATCCATGTTGGGACCCGTTTTAGAACCCTAAAAAGCCACAGAAAAACAATTCAAAAATAACCAACCAGTTTAGTAAAGTAGCAGGATACAAAATTAGCACGGAAAAATCAGTAGCCTTCCTATACACAATCAATCTGAAGAAGAAAAAAAATCAAGAAAACCATCCCTTTTATAATTGAAACAAAAAAATCAAATACTTGGGAATAAACCTAACAAAAGAGGTGAAGGAACTATACAAAGAAAATTATAAAACACTGTTAAGAGAAATAGAAGACACAAAGAAATGGAGAGATATCCCCTGCTCATGGACTGGAACAATTAACATTATTAAAATGGCCATCCTATCAAAAGCAATTTACAGATTCAACGCTATGCCAATAAAAAACTCAATGACATTCTTCAAAGAAATAAAACAAATACTGATGAAATTTATGTGGAACCACACATACACACACACACGCAAAAAGTCTGAATAGCTAAAGCCCTACTGACGAAAACAAAGGAGAATGGAGGTATCACACTTCTAAACTACAAGCTATACTACAAAGCCATAATAATTAAAACAGTTTGGTATTGGAACAAACACAGATACACAGAACAATGGAACAAAATAAAGAGCCCAGAAATAAAGCCACACTTACATGGACAAATAATCTTTGGCAAAGGAGCAACAAACATCCAATGGAACATGGACAATTTGTTCAAAAAACGGTGCTGGGAAAACTGGACCTCCACATGCAAAAAAATGAAACTAGACCACTACCTTTCACAATGCATAAAAATCAACTCAAAATGGATAAAAGAACTGGACATAAGATCTGAAACCATAAAATAGATATAAGAAAATATAAGTAAAACACTATAAGACATAGATTTCAGCAACTCTTTATAAAGACACGCCACCCAAAGCAGTGATAGTGAAGGCAAAGATAAACCCCTGGGATTACATCAAACTGAAAAGCTTCTGTACAGCAAAAGAGACATTAACCAAAACAAAAAGGCACCACACTGACTGGAAAAAAATTTTTGCGCTCCAGTCAACTGATAAGGGACTGATCATAAAGATATACAAAGAACTCACAAGACTCAATAAAAACAAAATAAACAATCCAGTCAAGAAGTGGGCAGAAGAACTTAAAAGACATTTCTCGAAAGAGGAAATGCAAATGGCCAACAGGCATATGAAAAAATGTTCAACATCCCTTATAATCAGGGAAATGCAAATCAAAACCACATTGGATACCAACTGACACCAGTAAGAATGGCACATATCAAAAAAAAACAAGCACAACAAATGTTGGCGAGGCTGTGGTGAAAAATGAACTCTCTTACATTGCTAGTGGGAGTGCAAACTGGTCCAACCACAATGGAAAACTGTCTGGAGGGTCCTCAGTCTACTAAAAATGAAGCTACCATATGGCCCAGAAATTCCACTCTTAGGGATCTACCCAAAGGACACAAAAACATTGATTCAAAAGAACAACTGCACCCCTATGTTTACTGCAGCACTATTTACAATAGGCAGGACTTGGAAATAACCCAAATGCCCAAAAATAGATGACTGGATCAAGAAGATGTGGTGTATATACTCAACAACATAGATAGATCTAGAAGGAATTATGCTCAGTGAAATAAGTCAGAAGGAAAAAGAAAAATATTGGATGGTTTCACTGCTAGCAGGAATACAGGGGAACCAAATAAGACATCAGTGTAAAAAATAATAATATAAAAACAACAAAACAAGAATAGACAATTATAAGTCAGAGACATCCTGCAGGGGAGGAGGAGGGAGAGCTATCTGAGGTAGAGGGATGGAGGAGCACAGGGGACTGTGGTGATGGTGTACGGGTGCATTGGTGAAGGAAATTCTATGGTGACTACACCTGGGGAGGAGGAAGCAAATATTGTTTAAAAATGAATTGGTGGGAGTGCAAACTGGTCCAACCACTATGGAAAGCTGTGTGAAGATTTCTTGACCTACTAAACATAGAGCTTCCATATGATGCAGCAATTCCACTCCTAGGTATTGACCCAAAGGACACAGAAACATCAATTCCAAAGAGCACCTGCACACCTATGTTTATAGCAGCACTGTTTACAATAGCTAAGCTTTGGAAACAGCCCAAATGCCCAAAAGTAGATGACTGGATCAAGAAGATGTGGTACATATATACCATGGAATATTACTCAGCATTCAAAAAAGATAAACACATGCAATTTGCAGCAACATGGATGGCGCTGGAAGGGATCATGCTCAGTGAAATAAGCCAAAAAGAAAAAGAAAAATACCGGATGGTCTCACTCATAGCAGGAATCTAGAAAACTTAAATAAGGGACCAGGAAAATGAGTAACTATAAGAAAGTGAAAATCAAAATCAACAAAAAACTATGAACCAGAGACACTTTTTTGGGGGTGGGGGGCGGGAGGGGAGGGATTGGGGTCAGAATGGGGGGGTTGCAATTGTATGGTGAATATAAAAATAAAATTTATTATAAAAAATAAATAAATAAAAATAAAAATAAAATGTCCAAAAAAAAATAAAAAATAAAAATGAATGTTATAAAAAAATAAAAAGAAAAAAATGTTGCTGCAAATGGCATGAGTATCTTTTTTGATAGGTGAGTAGTAGTCCATTATGTATATATGCCACATCTTCTTGAGCCAGTCATCTGTTTGGGGGCATTTAGGTTGAATCCATTTTTAACTACCATAAATAGTGCTGCAATAAATATAGGGGTTCAGGTTTCCTTTTGAAATAATGTTGTTGTGTCCTTTGGCTAGATTCCTATATGGTAGGTCTGTTTTTAGTGCTCTGAGGTAACCTCCACACAATTGTCCATAGTGGCTAAGCCAGCTTGCTACCCCACTAGTACTGTAAGAGTTTTCCTTTTTAGCAGCATTTGCTGTTTCCAGTGTTTTTAATGTGGGCCATTCTCACAAGTACGTGGCATTTCACTGATAATTAGTAATGTTAAACATTTTTTATGCCATTTGCATTTCCTCTTTGGAGAAGCATATTTGTAGCTTTTTGTTTATTTTTAAACTGGGTTTTTCACTTTGTTTGAATTGTATAAGTTCCTTGCAGATCTTTAATATCAGCTCCTTCTCAGTTGTATGGTGGGCAAATATCTTCTCCCACTCCTTGGGATGTGTTTTGGTTATGTCTCTTTTGCTGTATAGATGCTTTTTAGTTTGATGTATTCCCAGCTATTTTATCTTCTTCATTTTCCTGCTCCTGGAGATGTGTCCTCAAATATGTTTCTGAGGTTTCTTTTTATTTTATGGTGTCAGGTCTTACATTCAAGTCTTTTACCCATGCTGATATGGTGTGAGACAGTACTCTAGTTTCATCCCTTTGCATGTGGTTGTCCAGTTTCCCCAGCACCATCGATTGATGGTGTATATTCTTTGCTCCCATGTCATAGACTAGTTGGCTATGTATGTGTGGTTTTATTTCTGGGCTTTCAATTTGGTTCTATTGGTGTGCATGTCTCTGTTCCAATACCATACCTGTTTTTATTATTGGGGCTTTGTAGTATTGTTTGAAGTCTGGTAGTGTTATACCTCCATTCTTCCCCCTTTTAGTCAGGAGAGCTTTTGCTATTCAAGGATTTTTGTGATTCCATATGAAGTTCAGCAATATTTGTTCCATTTCTTTGACGAATGCCATTGAGATTTTTATTGCAAGTTTATTGATCTGTAAATTTGCTATTTTGATAATTGTAATCCCATAGATGTCTGCTGGGTCCATGAGGTCTAGATCTTTATTTTAGGCTTTAGATCTTTATAATAAGGTCCTTAAGGATTTAGACTTTTGTAATAAGGCCTTGCTTATTTTTTGTCCCACTGATCTGTTCATTGGTGAATGGGGTGTTGAGGTTTCCTACCCCATATGTATTTACTGTTTTGAACGTTGCTAGTCATTGTCTAATGCTTTGGTGCTCCATCATTTGGTGAGTATATGTTGAAGTGTTGTCTTCCTGGTATAGTGTCCCCTTTATATATAGTATCCATGTGTCTCTCCTGTCACCCTTTGTAGCTTAAAGTCTGTTTTATCTGATATTATAAATATGGCTGCCCCAGCCATCGTTGGGGGACCATTTGCATGTAGAATTGTTTTCCAAACCTTTACTTCAATCTGTTTATCTTTAGAAGTTGGGTGTGTTTCCTGGCAATAGCATAAGTTTGGATTCTGTTTTCTAATCCAACATGCTACTCTGTCTTTTGAATTTGACTTTAGTCCATTTGTGTTTATGGTGATTAGTGATAACATAGAAGGCTGTTTTGCTGTTCTGCTCATCGTTCTGTGGTTCTTATTCAATATCTTGCTGTTATTGCTATTCATTCTTGTGTTGGCTTAGATCTTAAGACTTCTTGTGTTATTTCTTAGAATTGGGGGTGAGTAGGAGCAAATTCCTTAAGATTTTGTTTGAAAAAATACAAAGACTTTGTTTGAGACGTTCCTTATTTTTCCCTCATAAAGGAAGGAGGGCTTCACTGGATAAAGTATTTTTGCCTGGCATTTTTTGCCCTGGAGTTTTTTGAATATGTTGCTCCATTCTTTTCTTGCTTGTATTTCTTGTCAGCCTAATTGGTTTACCAGACTCCATATGAAAAGACTGACACTACCAAGTGTTGGCAAAAGCATGGAACAACTGGAACTTAGGAAAACTGTTTGGCAGTATCTATTATAGTAAAGCTGAACATAATGTACACACTGGAATTCTAAAATTCCTCTCCTAGGCAGTAATGTGTACCTTTATACATTAAAATTCATGCACTGGAATATCTGAGGCAGACTATTAAAAACAGTTCACAAACTGGAGATGAAGTCATAGAGCAAATGATTTTCAGGCTTTTCTGCCCTCCTGCCATTAGGATTGCCCTGCCTCATGGGGCACCTATATTTGTTATATTGCTGTAAGTTGTACTGTTTATTTCTGTGGGCTATGGCAGCAATATTGAGATATTTGCCAAGAGAAGCAAAGGCAGGAGAGAGGCAGGAGAGAGAAGGGGAGAAAACACCAGAGACACCCCGAGTGAAGACTTGCTAGGGGCTAGGAGGCCTACTGGCCTCCTGGTCCCCCGGCACCCCTTCCTGCCATGTACCTGGTTGCTGTACTACATGTAAAAGCTCAATACAAGCCTGAGAAAGCCACCGAGGGCTCCAGGACTCTTCTTTACCCCATCTGCTGAATCACAGAAAACCTGCTCTGTGCCCATCCTGCTACTACAGAAGTGAACCAAACGCCATCAGATCTACAACATGTGTTTTATTCACACAGTGAAATACTACACAGCCGTGAGAACAAAGCATGTATCAGGTTGTCAGAAGTCATGATGCATTTGTTTGAAAAACACAGAAGAAATACATGACTTTTCCAACAACCAAATACATATAGTGTCAACAAAAATCACACAAACATTTTGAGCAAAGCTGCCAGTTACAGAACACTGTTTGATTTCATTCACATAATGTCCGATGCCAGAAAAAACTAATCTATTCTCTTAGAAGTCAGGATAATGGTTGCCTACCCTTCGGGAGGTAGAAACTGGAAAAGAGCATGAGAGGGTGTCCTGGGTGCTGGCAATGTTTGTTTGTAGGGTAAATGGTTTTCAGGCTTTTCTGCCCTCCCACCATTAGGATTGCCCTGCCTGATGGGGCACCTGCAGTTGTTACATTGTTGTAAGCTGTGGGCCATGGGAGGAGTAATGAGGTGGTCACCAAGAGAAGGAGGAGACAGGCAGGAGAGAGAAAGGGATAAAGAAAGCCAGAAGAAGCCAGGGAATCCAGAGTGAAGACTTGGAGGGGGGCAGGGGTTGGAGGCCTACCAGCCTCCTGGCCTCCCAGTACCCCTGCCTACCATATACCTGGTTGCTGCACCACATGTAAGAGTTCAATAAAAGCTTGAGAAAGGACCGAGGGCTTCAGGACTCCTCCTTTACACTCATGATTGGCTTGAATCATAGAAAACCTGCTCTGTGCCTTCCTGACACTACATTGTTGTTCTGGGTGCTGATTCTGTGCATTGTGTCCTAATTTGTTGGGGGAGGAGGGGAATACACAGACTATTTATGTAGATGTTAAACTTGTAGAAATGGTTAAAATGACATGCCTCTACCTGGATCGGAAGCTCAGAACGATGAAATGACTCCTCCTCCCTGAGCCTCTCCCATTGTCCACTACACTCTTTCACACTTGCACTCGGCTACTAACTGCTCTTATAAAAGGTGAGAGTGAGAAGAAAACAAACACCCTCAATAACCCTGCCCCCACCTACCCAAAACATAAAAACTGAATGCCATATGGTACAGGTCTGGTTGCTAAAGTAGTTCTACCAAAATGTGAAGTCCAAGTCTATTTTTATCACTTTTTACCCTCATTCTCTAGTGAGATCAAGTGGACATCTGCTCCCTCTGCCCAAAAGCTTCTTAATCAGGAATATTCCTCTCAAAGGACATAAATAACACTTCAAGTTGCAGGTACTGAAACAGCGAGGAGTCATGCGGGCCTCTCAGACACCCCTCGTGGTAGGTAAATGCAATTGGAGGGCAGGCCCAACTTGGGTGAGGGGCAAACAGGGTGTTCAGATCTTGGGCCCCTTTGGTCAAACTTGTAACCACTCTGTGCCTTGTTATCCTCACCATTAAAATAAGGATAATGGGGCTAGCCGCATAGTTTTCAAAAGCATCCCAGTGAGTCAACACATGTTAGAACATTCAGAAAAGTGGCTCAGGATGCAGAAGGCTTTGGGGCCGATCCCAAAGTCCCCACAGTCAAGCTGTGCAGAGCACTCCTGGGCTGTCCCCCACACGGTCAGTAAAGCAGCGGGGACCAGGGACACCCCCTTCAGGGGTAAAGGGGAGCAGAGGAGAGATCTACAAGGATGTGAGATGGAGAAGAGCTGGCTGTCCCCCGGCCCCAGCACATCTGCTAAGTAAGTTTAAGTTTATCACTGAATAAATGAGAGCAGTCGCCAGCCACCTCCCTGAAAGACTTTGAAGAATCGGGTCTGCTGCTGCCAGAGGGCAAGAAAGAAGACACCTCTCAGGCATGTAGTAGCTGACCTAACAGCAAGTAGGGAGGTGGTAACATCACACACCCACACTTCCTATTTGACCAAATGGCCAGGAAACCCCACAACCATTGGGGTATAACTCCTATTATAGGGCCCTGGTCTCTACCTTGGAGCCCTTGAGACCTTGACCGTGACTGGCTCAAGACACAAAGTCTCAGACTGACGGCAGTAAGTGGTTTATCAACAAAGAGGAACAACAAAGATGTTCAACCGCTAGAATATTCACACCGGCGTATTCTCCAAGGAGGCAGACCTACCCAAGTAGCCGAATCTTCACCAGGAGGATACCTGAAGACATACCTGAAGGACATGAAGTCAGCGGGCTGGGACAGAAAGGAGGATGAATCCCCAGAAGAGTTCAGTGGGTGGGACTGGAGACCTGGCCCCCTGGAGCTGCCAACGCCGTGCTGCTTTCCCAGGGCTGACCAGCATCGCGCCCTGCCTCACAGCCGGGCCCACGCTGCACACCTCTGCTCCGAGGCTCTGTTAGCACCCATGTTGGGGACAATCCTACTTCCTCACATCACAGGTCTGGGGAGGAGGTAGGTTAGGAAACTCTGTGCCCCATATCTACCTTTCAGTCAGTAAACAGATTAGTTCTCGAGGCAATCCTTTTTCTCCCTGAAGGCAAGTTTCTGCGGGGGGTGGGGGGGAGTCAGGCTACAAGTAGAGGCAGGTGGAGGAGCAGTCACACCCTGGCTGGTCTGCAGGTGAGGGTGAGGTGTGGAAATGGCCAGTTTCTTTCCACGAACGCACAGGCTACGGGCACCTTTCCTTTCGGCATAACCGTAGGCCCGAATTCAATGGGGAATTCTCAGTTCTGCCACAATCCAGCCATGTTCCCAGATCAATCACACTGATCTCAGGCTGTCTTTTCCACAAACGGCTGATCTGATCTTCAGTTCCACCTGACACTCATAGAGGACAAATTGAAGGGCGGGTCTGGGAGCGTCCTGCGTTCACCGCCAGGATCTGCTTACATCACTGCCCCAGGAGTGAAAAGTCACGTCCCTCTCTTAGCAGCTACCAGTCTCGCCTGGAAAATCCCTCCAATGCTTAGACTGCCGGGTGTGTTGGGGGAGGGGCAGGGGACTGGACATAGGGGATGTCCTACCAACAAGTCCTCCCTTGCTCATGGGAGATGGGGGCAGAGGCTGCCGTTGCCAAACAGTTCTTCCCTAGTCACTACCTGGACACTTCATTGCCGCTGGAGACAGGAGACATCTGGGAGCGGAGGGAAGAACAACAAAGGCAAGGCCAGCAAAGCGCAAGGCAAAAGGCAAGTGGCAGAAGCACCTCGCCACCTCACCTATCTCCCTCCCCACACAGAACGTGTGTTCCTGTCTACACACTGAAAGCCCTGGGGACTCCACCTTTCTTTTCTCTCTGCTTGCTATCACCAGCAAGCTTGCTCACACCATCCCTTGGGGGGATTCATCCCTCCACATCACCCCCATCATCCACGGAGTGGACAGGGCAAAGGAAGCTAAAAACAATTTGATCACTTATTTAGGATTAAGACGCCATCGGAAGCTTTCCACACTCTGCCCTACGCAGATATTTTTTGGTAGTTCCCCCAGAAGTGAAATGCACTTCCATCATGTAATCCTAAGGGCTCTCCACTCCCACCTCCCCCAGCACGGCTGCTGAACCCTTAGCAAGATAATGGCAGCCACGTTAGTCAGATGTACTACTGTTAAACTCCCCCAAGTGACTTAGGTCAAAGCACCACTAAGGCAAAGCACTCAAGTTTTGCAAACTGGAAACAGTTTGGAGATGGAGATTGTAAAAGCAACGGAAATTAGGTAAACTGAGTTCCCTTGATAAAAGATCTGCTACTCTAACACTGAACGATCAACCTATACAAATAAATGGAGACTAAACTGCTTTTTTAACCAGCACGATAGATAATCATAGAAGGTAATGTCTTTTTAAGCCATGCATTAAATAATTAAGTGACTTCTAAAAAACATAATGCAATAATCGCCTGTAAGTATTTCACACCTATCATAGGGCAGGTGTCCTTTCCATACAGAGATGCAAGTAAGGACAACAGTTCACCCAGGGGGCAGCTGTGGAAATGCCATCAAGCAAGGAGCCAGGGCTGAAGTACTCCAACAGTTCTGATACGACAATTACAAATTCTGAATGGGGATGAGATGCCCGCTCCTACTGTGAAAAGGACCCCCTTGAAACAGAGGGACAGGCAGGGCTTCTTTCTGGGCTGCATGGGGCAACGGATCTAGAAGGACGTAGCATCAGGAACCTGGATCTAACATCGAGGAGAAGTACAGCAGTTTTGTTCAATGAAGATAAGTAACACAAATCAGTCTTCACACTTGGAAATATAAATCTTTTGGGATATCGTATGAGAGAAGCCCTTCTCGTGCCCCCCCCCCACCCCCCAACCCACAAGATTATATGCTGTGATCTAAAAAGTTCTATTTAGTTCCAGAATTGCATCATACCAGCAAATAAGGCAGTTGCTATTTATAATGACTAGTCACAACTGGCTGAAATTCCAAGGTAAGTGACTTTTATGACAGCCCAAAATTGTTTTAACCACAACTCAGCAACACATATTGAAGACGTACATTAGCCTGCACAGAATGCTATCCACTTGATCTCGAAAAACATTATATAACAAAAATACAGAAATGGTCACACCGCACCCCACCCACACCCAGACCAGTGTGTTCCCTCATCAATTCCACCACTGCAATAACTTTAATACTGTAAAGAAACAGTGAGGAAATCAGAGCACCGTGGAACGATGTCAGCAGCTCTTACATGTACTATTACAATTTTGATGAGCTAAGACAGTACAGGCAAATGGACTCCTGAGGACATTACGTACAAGTAAGATTTGTAAAGGTCCCCACTCATACACACGCGCGCGCGCGCACACACACACACACACACACAAATGTTCATCTGTCACAGACAGCAGGGTCAAATTTATCCGCCGGAGTTTCCAGGCAGCATTCTGCACATTTAGAAATGAAAAGCAGCAAACGGAAAGTTGTCCAGTCTATCTCAGATGGATCATTCACAATTGCGTAAGGATGCAACAGCTGTTCTGATGCTACTGCAGACGTGCTTACGGCTGCTTCTCAAATGCAAACACCACGTAAATACCTAAAAAAGAGAATAAATATAAGTCAGAGTTTGGTTTCTCCTATCCTCAGGGCAAACAGAACAACAGTCTTGGTCCTGGACCCAATGTGGTCAAAAAAGTCTTAGCGGCTTCTAAAGAGCAACAGTCCCATTATTTCCAAGAGTTTCTCCATTATGCTGCATCACATTTAAGCAGATACGGGATCACGTACATGTGCTTACTTAGAAGCAAATACCCGCGTACTCTAATACCCGGTGGTACCACTGCCCTTGAGAAAACAAATTCGACAGCTCTCAAAATCTCTGAAACAGTGGAAGGTAAGGAAAGCAAAGAAAATCAAAACTAAAAAAAATGTGCACGACTAACTTCTTTTTACCTGGTGTGAGGTAGACAGGTATAACAACTACACCCCTACGAGTACTAATGACAGCGTTACTCAGTTTTCTTTAAGGAAAGGAAAACAAAAAACCTACCGCTAAGAATTAAAAGGAACATGCATAACATGCACACCAACATTCACCCACTTATCCAACTGTAGGGCTGGAGGGTTTGATTTATCTGGCCCCAACAGCGATATTCCTGCACGCAGCCAGCCCCAAGAGCATGCTCCCTTAAACAAGTCTTCCTGCTTTGACTCAAAAAGACATCTAAAAGCATCGTGGCTCCTCATTCTGAATCACACTCAAGTTCAAACACGTTATGTCTTCAAACGAGATACAGATAGATTTTTATGGTCAGAAAGCACCCGCAAAGACGACAAATCATCGAAACATCACACAGATGTTCCGGGCATGCACCAGGGCATTCAACTAGCAAGTCAGGGTAACAGGCCCCGAGTCTTCACTCCTTGAGTTCATTTCTCAACGAGGGGAGTACACCACCAGCCATTTCAAAGTCTACTTTGGTCATGCCCCTTTATCTACTAGTTTCCAATTTCTCTGAGGAGAAATGAAATATGGCTGGCACTGCAGCAGGTAGATCAGATAGACGAAAAACAGGCAAGGTGATCCAGTCATCAGCACTGCAATTCATTAATCGCTCCTCCTTTCCTTAAAACAGCTTGCCTTGTAGTGCACTTAATTGTGCATTAGTGCAGACGTGTGCATTACACAGCACACTTCTGCAAGACAGCTCTAGTAACTCGCGCACTCGTTTTTGCGCCCCCAACACCCTTTCGCAGACCGTTAACGTACAGCAATGCTCAAACGTCTATGGAATGGATTCTCTCTGACCACCTGTGCCTTCAACATAATCAACAGACATTTAAACGAACGGTGGGAACTACCTTCTAAGTCTTCAGGGCAACCACACAACATGATAAGAGTGAGACTCTGGAGCTGACTTCTGTTGAAGAACCATGGGAGTTCACAGATCCACCAGGCCTTGGAGTTCCCTTCCAGAGACAGGGGCCTCGCTTCAGAATGTCCCTGGATTATGCCCGTCCCCAGTCCTCTAAAATACCCTGCTCACTACGCTTCACTCAAGGTTCTATTACTTAGCGTGCCTTCACTGACCACACCGCAGTGACCAGAATCAAATAAAATACATGGCAGTGTTCTACAAGCCGAAATGTCCAATAGGCATCTGAGGTAAAGACAACCGATACAGATGGTTATGTGGTAACGAGTAGGCAGAAAAGCATCTGAGCATGCTTGTGAAAGTTTACATTAGGCAACACCCTGCATATATCTTCCTCTTGGTCCTAAGCAACAGTGCAAGAATGGGGCAGCTATGTGAAAATATGAAAACACACACGCACGCACACGCACACACACACACAAGTGCACACACGCCTTAACCTGTTAGAAAATTTCTCATTTCAGATTTTACTGATCACTTTTTGAAAATAGCAATAAATCTGCACTGAAGAGATATACTCACTGGTAGCTTCCCATTCTGATTTACTTAAGGTTCCCTAAAATTAAGAAGAAAGAAAGAAAATTTTAGATTGAACACGCAAGTACAAACGTACTTATGTTTCAACAATGGAGCTGCCCAAGCATCCCTCACTTCGCTACAGATGTTTTAAAAAATACTGTGAATGTCATACTGATCTGAGCATGTAAAAGAAAGCAGTGAGATTCACCTTTCATGCCATCTCCTTAGCACTTTTGCCAAATGTTTTATTAGTCCACCGATTTTCATGCGATCAGTAAATTTGTGTGAAGTCATGTGTTCCTGTCCTGTGTGTGTGTGCGACTGGGAAAAGCATCCATTTTTATTTTTAACTTGCAAAATGAAAAAATTAAAAGTCCTATCTTGCTTCAAACATCAAACAGTACTGCTGGAGGAAATACGATTTTTGTGTTTTACCAAGGAGTTACAAAGTTATAAGTCATACAAGAGAAATTAAATATACTTGAAAGTTGTAGAAGATCTGAAACCATTTCGATACAGTAATAGACACATACAGCAATACCCTGACTAACGAGACCTGGTGGAAATTCCAGTAATTAGCATAATTTTGAAGAAGCGATGAGTGTAAACAATAGCCTAAACTGTCCCCAGAGATGTCTTATGCAAAATCTCTTGAGGACTACGTCACAGTGGTGGGCTGGCATTCAAAGTTAAAGAAACTGAGAGCTTCCATGTAGAAGCCAGCGCAAATGAAGACGTAACCTTTCCCCACCCAGGTTCACCAGGCGCTGAATTTGATCCAAGGGACACTGGAAGTCAGTAGTGCCTAGGCGAAGATATAATGGGAGAGCTAGCAAACTCTGAAACCAAGACTAGTACTTCTCCCCCATCCTTAACTGCCCCCACCCTCAGGTCACATTAAGTACACTTTCTTCTACAGTCTGTAGCAATACAAAGTCATCCTAACTTAGGGAAACAGACTAACATGTATCTGATTTGGAACAAAGTGAACCAGTAAACCACTGAAATAATCTCCCAAGTTTCCAGACAGCATGTATGGAATGTTGCCCCCATTTTCATTAAAATATGCTTTTTAAAAATGAACACTTACCAAGGGTAACTTTACTTGCGTGTTCTTCATGTACTTTGCCACATGTTCATAGTCATCCACCTTCTCAGAGGCAAGTCTGGAATTCTCATGTGTAGGATATGGCTAAGGACGCAAACAAAATTCCTATCTAAAGCTATTTCATCGAAATTTATTATTTAACAATTTAAACATACAAAAATCACTGACACATACTAAGACAATAATCCCCAAATATTGCTACAGGAATACAAAGTATACACACTTCTGAAATAGGAAAACAAAATGGGTGACAACAAAGCTGCTGCTGGCATCAATTTTGATCATCACAGCATATTTAGAGCTGGGCCCAATTCTATCATTCATCCCCACCAGTTACCAGCAAACACTCATCTCTTCCTGATGGCCCATCAAGGAAATTGTGTATTACCACACAAAGCCGAAGGTAGGTTACATGTCAATTTCAACACGACGGTGATTTAACAGTCATGGAAAAGACGAGCAGCAATTAGAAATAATAGAAATGAAACACTCCAGTTAATAGAGTTTAACCAAATGAGCTGAAGAACATGAAGAAAATAACCCAGCATCCAAAATACAGGCAATGTCCAGTTTTCCACAAGAATCTGAAGGAACACACACACACACACACACACACACACACACGAGTCACAAACAAGTTTTGGCCAAAGACTTCTTCCAATGACCTCAGGCACTATTTGCAATCCATTTTAAGTATTATCTCTTTATGTTCCAAAGCACAGTGCTCTGGACTACACATGTATCAAAACATAATGTATGGCAGAAAATAATAAATTTAAAATACCTTCTACCCTACAAAGGTGGAGTCAGGGTTCCCCTGCCCTCCTCGGGGCTCTGCACTTGGCCTGAGAAGCTGCTTGTGGGCAGTGCAGGTGGGCATTTTAGCACCCACCACCAGAGGCCCCACTGGGGCACAGGTGGCAGGCCAAGGCCGGCAGTGACAGCGGGTGGCAGTTTCGACCCCCTGAGCATGCAGTCCCCGGTTCAGGGCTTTAGGGAGGAGCACGAGGCCCCACGGGCCAGCTCCAGCACCAAGGCTCCCTCCAGCTACAGCAGTAGAGAGGCCCATGGATTTGGTGCCTGGATCGTGGAATGGACCAATCTGGTGTGAGCTATGAGCTGACTGGTAAACAGTCCAATCAGCCCCAGGGCTGAAAATGGTCTCATCAGACTTGTAGACGGGGCATTCTGAAGGAGGAGATAAGGCAGGGGCAGGAGCCAGCTTGGGACTTGGATCATCACTGTCTCTCTCTGTGCTTGACGAGGACTCTCGGTTCCTGGCCTCAGGAGAGACACTCAGACTTTCACAGAAGGACTCTGTTCCTGACCTCTGAAGAAGAAAGCATCCAGCAGCCGGCCTCTGGAGGAAAAAGAGAAGCCAGAGAGCTCTTCGCTGCCTAGGGGGCCACTGCCCTTCCTCGGACATCCCCTGAAAGGAGCACCAGAGGCCTCAGGGCTTGGTATCTCAAAGAGCTACTTGTTCTGGGTGTGGCTCAACACCTCACAAAGAGCTGCTGAGACGGTGTTGCTGACATCGCTGCCTCCTGGTGACCAGTGCTGACCAGCACTATTGGCTGGTGCTGTCCAGCACTCTTGACGGGTGAACAGCACTCAGTGTTGGGTCACCTCTGGAGGTGTTAGTTGTCTGACACCGCCTGCTAGTGCGGCTGCCTCCATGGCTTGTCTGGCCCAGCGTCTGGTGACGTCCATCAGCCCGACCTCAGACTATGGCTGTGGGCTGCTGCGGCGTCATCTCATATGAGCGCCTCTGGCTGCGGTGAGTTGAGTCCTGGCCCACTGTGCGCTGGCTGCCATGAGGTCCAGGCCCACGTTGGTGGACAGCGACCTCTTGGGTGAGCGGCTTTTTGTTTAGGGCTTCCGAAAACTCTGTTTCCCGCATTTGTTAAATAAACCCCACTGTTGTTCCCTGAGCCGCAGTGGCCTTGCAATTGTGTACACGGGTGAAGAACCCGGGCAGTGACCTGTCATCCACCAGGCACTGTCCTTCTGATCTGCTGCAGGACCCCTAGTGCCCTGTTTCAAGGTTATATACTCATTATAACTTCTTTCCTTGTCTTATTACAACAGAACAGCTAGCAAGGATCCACTTGAAGTGCAGGTCTGCCTGGTGAGGTTTTAAGAAAATGACCCAAGAAAGGTATCTTATCACCTATCCCACCCCCCGCCTCCCCCCCCGCCCGGACACCTTCATCATCTCAAGAAAGACCTCACAGTAAAGCACAATTAGTGATTTGGACGTCCATGTTGTTACCATAACCGATCGCAAGGGATATACAGAACATCACTTACTACTACCTATCACTGAGTTTGTTCTAAACCTTCAATCTCAGTCTTTGCGGGGTCATCACAATCGCAAAGCTTCAAAACTCTACCGCCAATGAATGGCTGCCAAACTACCCTGTTGTACCTCTGCTTGTCAACCGGCCAGGGCAGGGCTCCGTCATTTCATTATCTGTCTATCACCGGACATCAGGCTCCTCTCCTCTACCGATCACTTTAAAACACCAAGCAATCTAAGACTGTAAAGCCACAAAACTGATTTGTTTTTAATAAAACTTGCTAAAATAGACATACCCTAGTAAGTATCTCCGCCTAAGGCAGTAACTTTGCCAGACCTGTTCCCTGGTGAGAACAAACACACACACACACACACACACACACACACTCTCTCTCTCTCTCTCTCTCTCTCTCTCTCTCTCTCTCTCTCAGAAATACACAGGTGTCAGGACTTTATAACTATAGTGCCAGTCTTTCCATTCTCCTTTCCCTCTGTTTCACAGCACCACAAGAGCAGACCATGCGGTTTTGTTTTCCTGGTTTTCTTGCTGCAACTCTCTGCCAGCTGCTGTCTGACAGCTTTACAAAAAAACGCTTTTTTAAGCAAACATAACAGAGCGGGTCCATTTCAATATCTGACGTGGACTAAAGCAACAGCATCCCTGATAGCTCATTCCACCTCCGGTCTCATCGTCCCTCCACATCCTCAAAGCCGGACGAAGGGGGAGAAGGAACACAGGAGAGCTGTTGTGCTAAAGAAATGCTGAAAGTTTAGTAGACTTCCTCAATCACCCCCACTCTCATGCTTCTCTGCCTTCACTCCCACTGCCTAACTTTCTTCTCCAAGGGCCCTATCATACCCCCACTGCAGAATTCCTTCTTTACTGTAGTTTTCACACTGTACTGGTTTGCTCGCATGCTCGGCTCCTCAGTGTACCTCGAGTTCCTTGAAGAAACCACATCTTACCAACTGATCACTTTACATGCAAAGCACTGCCAGGTAACAATGATGTATGAATGGTGTGCACCTGTGGCAATTTAAGGAGCTACGCTATCTCTAGCTTTCCCTTTTTCCTAGAAACAAACAAGAGTGAGCCTCTTCTCCTATAAAACACACACAAACATTTCTAATTCTAAAACACGAGAATACAACCAATAAAGACTGTAACATTTTAGTGATTGCTGGTTGCAAAACTCAATTTGAACACTTAAGGAGGTCGCGTCCACTGAGGGATGGGGGTGGGGTGTTGCACCCAAAAGGACTTTTATGTGAACGCCACCTATAAAAACGGAAGAAAAATCTGCAAGTTGACAGCCACGTGACCTTGAACAAGTCATTTATCTCCTCTTAACTTCCTAACGCCCATTTGAAAGTGTGAGGAATGGCTGCTGTGTTACTTCATGGGGGTAATTACGAGGCTAAATAGGAGTATTTTAAAAAAGTCTAAATTACACAAATTCTATTAAGAAGTTCAGTGAGCATCTCATTACTAAGAGTCTGCTGATCAGTAACAAAGGGGTCAAGACATAAAAACAAACAAACAAACAAACCAAAAAACCATAATCAATGGCTGTGCAGAGTTTAAAGCTTGCATAGGTGCCCTTCACCGCGGCAAAAGGGGAAGCACAGAGGAGTCCAGGAGTTAAAGCAGGTCCCAGCATGAACAGACTGGCATCTTGCTGGACCGTCACCACAGAACAGAATTATGCACGGCACGAGCCTCTCTTGGACCCTCGCCAGGAAGGTTTTAAATTACTGCCGTAACCAAAGGACATTACTGAAAAGAAGTGGTTCTCAACTTGGGGTGACCTTGCACCCCAGTGGATAGCTAGCAATTGTCTCAGACATTTCTGGGCTCTCTCCTAGGTGGACAGGGGTGCTACTGGCATCTAGCAGACGACAGGGATGCTGATCATCTGAAGTGCATACAATATAGTGCCCCGACCCTGTCCCCACCCCTGCCTTGCCAGCAGAGAATTAGCCAGTCCTATATGCCAACAGCGCTATCTAGAAAGATGGACTATCTAGAAAATGGAATCTGAGGTCAGCACTATCCATCGACCATCCATCCAACCATCTATCCTGTATTTATGTAGTACCTGCTAGGGTAAGCTGCTCTACCAAGCTCTGCCCTCGGTGCTGAAGATCCAGAGGGCAGCTGTAAATAGCTCGTGTAATTTATATAAAGGTTTAGTGTCTACCTGAAAAGAACCTGAAAAATAGCCAAACAGTCCTGCTGTGACCTGGAACTTTTGCACCTTTTCTCAAGACTTACCTCCAGGGCTTGCATTCGTTTTAACAGCATTTTATTTTCGCTGTTCTTAATCTTCTCTTCATAGAATTCCAGAAACGTTTTTTTGTAGACTAGTTTCATTTTGTACTTCTTTGCCATTCTGTACAACACAAAACAAAAACTAATGCAAAGGCTTCCAGAACACTGGTAATTCCTCAACAGCTTACTTCCACACCACAGCAACATCTTTTGTGCTGAACTGAGCAATACCATCTCCTTTAAAAATTCAATACAGCATGACGCAAAATGAATGAGCAGTAACATACCAGTAACCAGGCCTATGAAGAAATGTCTCTGGTAACTCTCCACGGATCACAGGTAACCCTACTAAAGTCAAATGGTCAGGAAGGATGATGAAGGCTTTCTTCTACTGATGCCATCCTATTTAACCTGATCTCTAATCGTGGCTTTGAAGACAGCTGCCAACTTCCTTCTTAAAATGTAAGTGTTTCACCTCTTGCATACCCCGGCAAGATACGCTATTAATTTAGCCTTCACCTGGGGCTGCTTGGCCCCTCAAGGTTCTGAAGAGTCTGGCTCAGAACCTTACTCATTTTCACTCCCTGGCTTTACACAGCATGCCCACAGCTCTCTGGAGCTCAGCTCTTTCGTCACTCATCTAGTCCAATGCTTACTAGAAATCTCCACCAGGATGTGTCGCGGGCTTTCTCTTCCTTTCCACATCTAAGGCTGAACCCACTGGTTTGTTCTCCTGCCAATCTTTGCTATTTCAGTAAATCCACCTAGCGATTCATGCCAGAAACCTCGGGGTTCTCCATGAGAGCTGCCCGCCCCCCTCTACCCTCTGCATTCAACACATCATCATTTACCTGTACAACATAGTCCAGGTAGGTCCGTTTTTTACACCATTCTCCTTCAATCGCCATCAGCCCTCAGCTGTTAACGGTGGCTTGTTTTTCTGCCTCCAAATTTATGCTCCCCCTCAGCACAGTTTCCAGCTGCAGCCAGATGAAGCTTTCAAACCTACACACCTAGTCAGTCATTTCCCGCCGCAACACCCTTCACTGGCTCTCCAGCACTCTTAGGATGCAATCCCAAAGCCTGTCACAGGGCCTCTCCGGCACGCGAGTAACAAGGGCCGCTTGCTGCCTCATCTTGAGCCACGTGGACCCCTGATTCCCTAAGTCCCAGTCACAGTGATTTTCCTTCACCACCTCGAACTAGCCAAGCAGGCTATCTGTCACTTCAGGGCCTTCACACACAGATTGCCCCCCAGGTGCGAAAACACTCTTCCTTCCAGTCTTCACCTGGCCATTGCCTACTCATCCTTCAGATGTGAACACAAACACGATTTCCTCACAGACGCGGCCTGCTGAAATCCTCAATTACCCTGGGTCTCCCTGTCAGGCTTCTCTGTTTTCCCCATGCCTGCCAAAGGGAGGGAGTCTGGGGAAATGGTTTCCGACCAGAGGCTAATGAGGAGAGGAAGAATGGGGAGGGACCCTTGAGAGCATACAAGGGGAAGTGCTGTGAGGCGACAGGGTGAGGGGAGACATCCCAGGGCCACTGGGATTTGCGTGTAGGAGACCTATGTATGGAGGGATACCCTGGAATTTGAGTCAGCCCTCCTCAGAAAGACTTGAGCAAGACAAAAAGCCTCTTCTGTTCCGGGCAGTTCATTTGCTATCCTAAGGCTCCAAAATGAGGCTTCAGACATAAAGGCAAGTGTTACACCAATAAATACAAAGAACTCAAATGGTGAGCAGGTTTGCCCTATACAAGTCAATCATATGTTTGTTCAGTTTCTCAACGAAATGACAAAAGGGCATCTAAAAATCCCTACACAGGTTTGAGATTCTATTTCACCAAATGAATACCTGTTTCAGTAAATCATTTTTTAAAACTTTACATAGTTAAGTGAGGACGTGTGACTTTATACACTCACCATCACTAGGCAGTTTTGAGTGCTGGCTGAGCATTATGGACCAAAAAAACAAACTTTCATTTCACTCCTTATCATAATGGGCATGCTAAAATTATAAACCTTGTTAAAAGGAAAATAAAAACCAATAAGCTGTCATACCAAGCACGTCAAACAAGACACCCACAACACTCATTCTATCACAGAGGTGAAGAGCAGTAACATTTCCCAGAAGGTTACTGATTTTAAAGGGAAAAAAGATGTTTAAATACTTAAGTGTTGGCTTAGGTTTATAATTTGTGGGTGTTATGCATCATGTCACATGCTACACTGAACTGTCTTACATTACTGCATAAAATCTCCATATATTGTAGAACTACTGAACATCCTATGCCCATAAATTTACAAGCTGTCTAAGACACAATTCAAATAACCTTCTACCATTCCTCAGGAAAAAAAGGATTTTCATTTCATAAAACAAACTTGACTTGTTTTAGGAAATCAAGTTTGGTCAAGTGTCGCGCAGCCTACGTTTAAGTGCATTCTTCTGCTCCCATCTCATGGAGATCCCCAAGACCAAAGAGTCTCACAGGTCTGGAAAACTCAGTTAGCCCAACTTTTCCCAGGTCTGTGGTTTGCCAGGGCTCCTAGGAATTCAGGTGCATGAATGAACACTTTCCTGAATGAGGACTCTTATTCAACATTGCCTATGGGACACAGGCAAATTCACAGCTATAGCGAAATATGGGACAACTTTTAATACTAATTCCCTGTCAAAGGAGGACATTTGCCTGATGAAGACTCACTTTCTATTGACAAAGTTACTAGCAGTTACTTCCAAACGGAGGGGGGTGGGGAGGGGAATCTTTTGTCATTTGCAGTGTCAAAGGTTGGCTTTTTTTTTTTTTTCTTTTTTTAACCACAGGATAAAATAATTAATTCCGGAAATGAAAAAGACTTAAGTACGTAAACTGTTGAGAGACCTATGGCACAAACCCTGGATTTAAAGTTAGTTCCTCTATCCCAACACAACCCACCCAAGCCCCCCTACCCCCTTTCTAAATTACAATACTTTTTAAGTCCCATTTAAAGTTAGGAATGAACAGAAATATTCTTTTTTTTTTTTTTTTCAATATTCCTTTGCTTTCTCTCCTACGACAAACAAGAGAATGATAACAGATTAAATAACATTCTTACTCATTTAGCAAAGGAAAATAGACCAAGAATTCAGGGACATCCACAACACCTTCCAAGTGGAAGTCATATTTGCAGCCAAATAATGGATAATCTCCTTTCTTCTGAAATGTCACAGTATATATTTCATTTCCAAATGATTCTGTTTCTGAAGCTTCAAGGCGTCTTCTGTAAGGGTTGTCCCCCAAATCAAAAGGAAAAGATTAAAACCGTTACTAGCTCAGACTTACTTTGATCAGTTCACGCACATGAAAAATCCCCACGGCCACAATCTCAAAGAGACAGTTGCTTAGCCTTCTCATGGAATCCGAGCCATTTTTTTTATGAAGCTGCATACCAGAAGATCATCATCTCACTAATAAAATTTGACTGGAAGAATGTTTTGCTGTCACGACAGGTGGTTAAGTCTCTGTGTTTCAGTATCTGCTCTGCAGTTTGGCCAAGGGCAATACACGCTGGCTCCACATGACATCAGTCTTCAACTGAGTCAGAGGTTTTAAAAGTTCACTGGTAAACCTGACTTTTTGAACTTAAAGTTTCAATTGCGTCTCTATGCAAATACACTATCGACGTTCAGTCCTTGTAAGCTCAACATGGCGTATTTTAGAAACTCTATCTAACAGATATTTGCTAGTTTCAAATCTGCTTAATCCTGAGTATTTAATAAACCGCACTATACTTTAAAGTACTTACATCAGTTCAAAGCTATTGGGAGTGGTACCGATATAATAGCCTCCAGGACTGAGTCTCTCACAAGCATTTCTGAGCATCATGTCAGCCTGCTCATAGGTCTCAAATGAGTAGTGACAGACAAACTGGCAACTGCAGATGTCAAAGCACATTTCTGGGTCTCGATATCTGTCAATCAAAAGTTCCTGAAACAGATTAAAATGGGTTAAGATCTTGAAGCTACGTGCAACACGGTTTATTTACATATTTTTTTCTAGAGAACTAGTGTCTAGAATTAAGACCCTAACATTGAATCTGTCCTTCTGTCATTCGGTACCTACAAGAAAGGTCAGAATGAGTCATTCTGTTATCTGGCTTCACAGTGACTTTAAAAACTAGGGAATCAGAAGGCATGCTTAAAAATACACCAATCAAATATGACCTTTCAAGGAGGTGATCCTTTTACTCGGTTTTACTTGCAAGTCAAAAGTCAAAAGACACATCATTGACTTGGGATTAAGAAAACCACAAAGCTGGCCTTGTAGGATGCATTTGCCAATACCCAAAATGGTTTTCCCAGCTCTCCAGCCTTCTAGCACTATACTCAGCCACTCTTCCTTCTCATTTTCAAAACCGCAACCAAAAATGTTTAAAGATACCTTGTGATAGGGTTAAAGATACCTTGTGATAGTTTAGTAAGCTGATGAGTATACTAAGTAACATCAAGTTCAAGGTGGGGCTTTCCCCATTCCCCTGTAGTTCTCAGACTTCAGTCATGCTTAGAGATTCAGAAACAGGTGGAAGGTGGGGAAAAAGCAGACTCTGGCATGTTGGAAAACTACCCTATTACATTACAAGGTGAACAGAACACTTTTATTTCAAAATACTGGAAAATACACCTCCTCCAAACAAAAAAGCAGCCCGTGATTTCAAAAGTTCAAACTATTACAAGCAAAAGACTTCCCCCACTACCCAGTGGGTCATTTAAGGAAATGTATCGAGACAGACTTTCCAGTTGAGAGGATACCACATCATTTACCCAAATGAAAACATGAAAAAATTAAGTGAACAATCTTACAAAAACCCTGTACCTTTGAACAATCGGCAGTTATAAATTCTGCATTGAAAATATATTCATTACCGCGAGAACGAGTTTTCATGTCCTCATATCTCTGTTGACACTGTCTGACAGAAACATCAGCGATATCTAGAAGGGGGAAGACAGGTGTTAGTAACCATCAACAAATATCCAGGGAGATAACAAAATGCAAATGCAGAAATGGCAAAATTCTAGACTTTGATCTCAACTGGCAAGTTTCAGCATGAAACTTAGCAAGCCTTCCTACAAGCAAAAATCTTCTATTTCCTTCAAAATAAGACCGTCTTTACTCCAACGCAAATGTCCACTTATTTTTCAAAACACATTAAAAGCTCTCTCAGTAGGCAAAAGTCTTATCGTGATTTTTAAATACTCATTCAAAGTTAAAGCACTATGGGAAGCTGTGCGGAGGACCACACAGCTTTCAAAAGGAAACCTGCACTCCTGTGTCCCATTGCAGCACTATTTACAAGAGCAAAGATATCGAAACAACCCAAATGCCCCAAAACAGGTGACTGTTCCAAGAAAGATGTGGTATATATACACAATGGAATACTACTCAGCAATCAAAAAAGATAAGCTCAATGCCATTCGCAGCAACCTGGAGGGAGGTGGAAGGGATTATGCTCAGTGAAGTAAATCGAGGGAAAAAGGGAAAGATCTCGGATGGTTTCACTTGTAGGAGGAATATAGGGAAAGCAAACAAGGGGTAAAGAGAGAAAAAAAAAAAAAAAAGACCAAACTAGCAGACAAATCATAAATTGGAGACATACAGCAGGTGAGGGGGAGGGAGAGGGAACAAAACAGGGGAGGGAAAAGCACAGGAGACGATGGTGATGGTGCACAGGTGACTTGGTGGTGGGAATTTTATGGGGATTACACCTGAGAGAAAAATGAATAAGAACGTATATATTTACTTTAAAAAAAAATAAAATAAAATAAACCAACCAACCAACCAAACAAAAAACAAAAACCCAAAGTGAAAGCAGAAAGTTTAGATTCCAACTTGAATTACAAAACCCAGCAGTACACCCAGTTTTACAGACATCAGGTTTCAACTTTCATAGTGATATGTTATTTGCCTTTTCTCCTGTGTGGCGATTTGCACTAATGGTGCAAAAGCAAGGGAGGGGTAAAATGCTGGCACCTTATCATGGACTGATAACACTTGATATATTCTTGACCACAAAGCAGAAAAGCCAGTTTCATTTAAGAAAGTCCTTGATAAAGCAGTAAGAATTATTATTTCACTAAATCTTGGTTCCTGAACACTCATTTTCATATTCTGTGGGATGCGCAGGAAGCAACAAAAACATTTCTGCTACCTAAGGAAGTTTGACAGTCAGTTAAAACAACAAGACAGGCTTGTGTTGAGGTGAAATGGCCACTGTTTTCATCAAGTCATTTGCACTTGAAAAGAATGGCTGAAAGACAACCTGTTAGTTACTCAGACTTGGTAGTATGTATTCTTGAAAATCAACAAAGTGCATCTGTGACTTCAAGGAAAACCAGAAGAAAGTCTGCATAACTTTAGGGAATGTTACTTTCCCACTATTACCGCATCTTGCAGTGCAACAGATTTGTTCATGGCACACAACAGCCCACCCAACTTAAGTACAGACCAAGAAAAGTTCGTGGATAGGGTTTCAAATTTCACACAGGAGCTAATTTAAGGAACACACCTTAGTGGGTCTTGGTTCATCCCAAGACGAACAACTTCAGTCTGCAAAGGTGACTACATTTTGCAACTAAAACACTACATTTTACAACTACCGATCAAACGAAACACCACAACATACTGAATGCACAAACTGGTGTGAGCATCCAGTTGACGCCTACTTTCCAGATGCCAAAGGGATTTGCAAAATCATTTTGAAAATGCCAGTCTTTGCATTAACATTTTTTTTTTTACTGTTTTTTTTTTTTTTAAGATTTATTTATTTTTATACAAGAACTGGGGTACAGGCCAGAGGTGTGGGGGGTGAGAGGGTTCACCAGAGACAGAGTGAAACAGAACAGACAGATGGACCGAAATACACTGCTGAGGGGAGCAGCGGGCAAGACGGGAGAGGTCTGCCGGGCCATGTGGGCATCTCCCTGGCCAGCCAGGAATCAAACCTGTGTTGCAGAGGCTGCGACAGCTTCACAGCGCTGTGCTCAACCCACTGCGCCACCAGGGAGGCCCTGCATTAACTTTTCTTTTTGAATGAATTAAAGGCATATTAAGACATCTCAGTTTTAAGTTCTATAACCAATAGCTATAACCACACACACACACACACACAAATTTTTGGGGTCCTCATATATTTTTAAGTGTACAGTGGTCACACAACCAAGAAGTCTGAGAAGCATCAACTTATTTTTTTTTTAAGTTATTTATTTATGCACACAAGCACTGAGGTACAGGCCAGAGGTGTGGGGGGTGAGCGAATACACCACAGACTAACTGAAACACACAGCTGAGGGGAGCAGTGGGCAAGTCAGGAGAGGTCTGCTGTACCATGTGGGTAGCTCCCCGGCCGGGAATCGAACTCGTGCTGCAGTGGCTGCGGATAGCCTCATAGGTTGCGTCTTAATCCCTTGCGCCCGAGGAGCCTCAATTTAGGCAATACTTTGGAGGTGATGCTCTATACTTCCTCCTACTCCGGGCATAGCAAAGAATGTGATGACTGCTTGTCCTACATTCCAGTATTAGTTAGGGTGTTTGATTCATTTAGTTGTAAGTTCTTATCAGTCTTCCACACAACAGCTTTAGCGTCTCCTCCTCCTTTTTTTTAAAGATTCTTTTTTTATTTATTTATGCATACAAGAACTGGGGTGTAGGCCAGAGGTGCGGGGGATGAGAGGATTCACAAGAGACAAGAGTAAAGAGCAGAACAGGCAGATCTACTGAAACACGCTGCTGAGGGGAGCAGGGGGCGAGACAGGAGAGGTCTGCTGAGCCATATGGGTTGCTCCCTGACCGGGGATCGAACTCATACCACAGTGGCTGGCAATGGCTTGGTAGAGCTGAGACTTTAACTCCTATGCCACCAGGGAGGCCCAGCTTTAGCTTCTTTTTATGACTGCTGCATAGACCTATTATTTCATCAAGGGTGGAGAAATGGTGATTTTTCTAACATTCTGTCTGCCATGATGGATTATGATTTTCTTTTTTTTAATAAAGAGGAACTTCCCTTTGCAACCATTTGGTTCCCCTGAAACTCAACTCTTCCCTTCTCTTCTCTTCTCCCTAGATTTATTTATTTATGCACGCAAGAGCTGGGGTACAGGCCAGAGACAAGGGGGGGGGGGAGGGTGAGAGGATTCACCAGAGACAGAGTGGGGAGCAGAACAGGCAGACTGACTGAAATACACCGCTGAGGGGAGCAGCAGGAGAGGCAGGAGAGGTCTGCCTCACCATGTGAGCTGCTCCCTGGCCGGTCGGGGATCAAACTCGTGCTGCAGAGGCTTGGGATGGCTTCATACTGTGGGTGCTTAACCCCCTGCACCACCAGGGCCAGGGCGGCCCTGAAACACTTTTCATGCAGGGTAGGGAAGATAAGTAAGTACTCAATCCCCACCCCCACCTTATCGTAGGAATTACAGAACGACAAATAATGGCTGGCCCTAACAACCTCCAGGGGTGAACAATGGGATTTTCCCCTCTTTATGGGATGTGTTTTGATCCACTGTAATCACTTATGTTGAAAATGCCCTCGCTTTCTTCAGCGGAAGCCTTTTCAAGTTTCTCTTTTACACAGGACTCTAGTCGTCTTTGACTGCTTCCTTCCTGGTAAGAAGGACAAGTTATCTCAGGCTCATTAATCATAGTATAACACCATCAGTAAAGGCTCCTAACTCATCTTAAAAAAACAACCCTTACAGTGTAGACCCCAGATTATCCTGTTGTGAGTTACTTTGCGTGTCATGTTGATAATGAGATCCTTCCAATTTTCCCCTACCCGAATGACCACAAATTACTCTTCCCCATGCCATCATTTATCTTACCAACACAAACAAGCTTGTTAATCCTTCCCTTTCTCCACTTGAGCAAGTCTCCACCTTTACCACAGCCCAGGTCCAAAACAGTGATATCGCGTTTTTTCTTCTGTCGCACCTTTTCTAAAAATTCCCCTGAAAGAGAGAAATCAGTCCTGGTAAACGATCGCTTTACTGTTATTTGCTAAAGCATAAACTGCAACCCTGGTGACCTGTGACTGACTACTGCCTGACGTGTGATAAAAAGAAAATAAACTATTAACACATTCAGTGATGTAATTAATCATGACTTTTGCTAAACATTTCAGAATATGACTAAGAGATAAATTATCTGATCCTGCAGCAGGAAAGATGAAAGAATATGTCTCTGGAATTTGAAACGGTTGACATGGGTTTCCAAATTTGATTCAACGTGAACTGGCACACACCTTAAATTCTAATACCTTTATAAGAAGACTCAACACTTGTCCATAGGAGAAAAGTTAGCTGTTCATAATTTTCGGTACCTTTCACATTCCAACGCTGAGCGTCTAGCTCATTGTACACCTACGTAAATCAAAATGGACACGGGACCATGCGAGTACCTGATTTTCATAAAAGACGCCAAGCGTACCACCAAAAGAAATAAGAGCACGAGTCAAAAAAAACCGTGCAAACCTCTTATTTTTACGCTCAGAACACCAAACACTCTGAAGTGAAAATGGAATCTTTCACCCCAATCTACCAGACCACGATTATTATATACACAATTACTTATATATACAATTTAAATATTATATACACACAGTTATTTACATATATAATATAAATATCACATATCAGGAGTCAAATGGTTCAAGTTGCGGTTGGAAGCACAGTCATATTCTTCGATAACTGAGGTACTCAGCCATTCAAAAACCGGAGACAATACTCACTTCCAGAGCTCCTCTCCCTCCCTATCTATCACTCTGAGATTAATACTTTCCATTTGACTGCTGAAACAATCTCCATCAATACTTCTGCTTTTCATCGCCTCTAACATCTTTTTTTCCCTTTTTTAAAGATTTATTTATTTTTATACAAGAGCCGGGGTACAGGCCAGAGAGGCGGGAGGGTGAGAGGATTCACCAGAGACAGGACGGGAGCAGAACAGGCAGACGGACCAAAATACACTGCTGACGGGAGCAGCGGGCGAGACGGGAGAGGTCTGCCGCGCCATGTGGGCATCTCCCTGGCCGGCCAGGAATCGAACCCGCGCTGCAGAGGCTGCGGACAGCTTCACAGCACTGCGCTCCACCCGCTCTGCCACCGGGGAGGCCCGCCTCTAACATCTTAAAGTAACTTCAACAGGAGCACGAGTGATCCATGTTCAACTTTCACAATGACCCTGAAGAACATAAATATCAGACTGAAAGAGTGGAAAACAACAATAATTACAAATCTTTGTTTCCGCACGGTAAGAGAGGAGAAATCCTCATGAAACACCATTCAGAGACATCTTCATCCAATCAAGGCGAACGCTCAGTCATTCACTAAAGTATAAGCACCAACCGGAAAGAGAACATGACAGAGAACGAGTATTGAGAAGACAACGGAAAAGCCAGAGAGCGAGCCTGGCACAGACCACACTGACTGTACCACGACAGAAAGACTGGTGTGGAGTACAACGACCCCAAAGACAGACCCCAGACAGTGCGACCACCCCACTGGGACAGCTGAAGCAGAAGGGAACACTGTGAAGATGCCGAGAGATTACTTTATGCTAAGCCTTAAGGTGTCCTTTCCAAAACTATCTGTCTTCCTAGTTATAAAAATAAACACACAATGTGGAGAATATGGCTGAACTTAAATACATTCACTCAACGCACAATGAAGAAATGACACTTCAGATAAAATACCCAAGGAAGGGTAAGTTACCTGCAGCATCACTGTGGACAATGAGGAGAGGATGTGACAAGGTGGAAAGAAGTTAGGGCGAGGTTCCCACGACTGCCTTTAAAGTATGGGCTAAAAGTGCCATAACATTAACCTAAAATAAGTAAGCTAGCAAGTAAACAAACAAACAAACAGATAAATACATACAGAAGCTGACACTGATTACGGCCAGTCAAGTAAATGATATTTTTGTCGTAACATATGAGTAACAAAAACAAAGAGAGACAGAAAATATTAAAGTATGTTTGAAATAATGGGCCTAATTCCCATTCCTAATACTTTTTTTTTTTTAGCAGCAGCAGCAGAATTGACATTTGTATGGTTAATGTAGTTTATTTATACTCTTTATTTATTATTGTTTTTTCAGAATGGATAATTTTGCTTTCCAAAGAAGCAAACTATCATCCAGACTCGTAGAAAGTACCCACAATTATCACATTTATTTTTTTCTTTTGATGTAATCAAGAACGCAATCAAGAAAGCTTGCTCACTTTCCCTGAGGTGGGCTTAAACACAAGACGACCGAATAAAATCCTTACTGTGAATGACTTCAAAACACACTGGCTTTTTAAAATTCTCCAAACTCGTGTAAGAGTCTGAGTACTAGCTGTACAAAACAACAACTGTTATATTCTGAGTCATGCTCTCTGCACTGACTTCCATTTAATTTCAGAGGCAAGTTTCCACAGATAAAGGGCTGCCTCCAAACAGTTGAACGTCTTCACCAACCCTCAAAGGAAACTTTATTTCTCCCCAGACACCATATAAGAAAAACAAGTTCATATGGCCAGTCAACACACATGACCTTTATCAGGTCATGAAAGGCTTCAAGATAAAAAACATGGCATTGCTCACCTTCCTCACTTAAGGGAACCTGGACGCTGAATCCAACTACTGTTGGCTATGCCACTGCTTCAGAACTATTAGAATAAAATGAAATAATTATGCAGTACCACCTGGTACCTGAATTCTCAGTATAAAAATAAGCACACTGCCTTTTGAGCCTGATTAGCTCAACTTAGCCCAGCCTATGTTGTCCACCCAGAGCCAATCTGAACAGAATTGATCTCAAAGGCCCAGCTTTAGTCTTTAGCTCCAATCCTATTACGCCAATGAGGTTTGACAACAGAATAAATAGAAATTAAAGACCTAGCAGTTTGGTGTATGATTAACCACCAGGGCAAAAAATGTAAGCCGGCAGTTGAAATAAAAACTCACACCATAAAAACAAAAACCAGTCCTACCGATGAGGATACTTTTCATCCAATTATTGAAGTTTCTTAGGTAAAATATTCGACTTTGGCTACGCATCTGCAAACCAACTTCCTTAAGTTCATTATAGTGGGCAGCCACTGTGGAGCTATGTCCCTCTTCCAAGTTCTGTAAAAAAAGAGGATGGAACGAGATTAGGCATCAGAACATGAGGAAAGTAAGCCGGAAATGGCACCTGACCTACAGAAGGATACAATACAACGAAATCAAAAAGCCTCAGTATGCAATGCACTAGCCACGGAAGTCATTATGCAGAAGATCTGTTTTCCCCTACTCCCTATTTTAGCAAACGTCCCTCGGCTGTTTGGCGCATGATTGACCTCTAGGGGAGAAAAATATATGAGACATCAGATTCCTTCACAAAATGGTGTTCCCAGCAGAAAAATGACTTGCAATCCCTTGCTCTAGAATAGCCCTGTTAAGCTCCAGACGCTTGCATCTAGTTACTAAAACTGTCTGTAACTACCCCAATCAGGAAGTTAGAAACAACTCTGTATAGTTTAAGGCACTGCATTAAGAAAGGAACGTAAATCTGGATATGACTTTGAAATTTATCACTTTAAGCGAAAATCTCCATTACTTCAGACACAAAAAAAGGGAGATGAACACCTGATAAAAAAGGGACTGCATACCCTTGTCTTTAAAAAAAAACAAAACACTAAGAACAACACAACTATAAAAGCTAGCCTTCAAGTTTCTCATCAAACTGAGAATTTGAAAAGAAGATAAAAATGACCTCACTAGCAGAAGTGTCACCTAAACAGAAAGAAGAGTTAAAAGCCTACTCTATCTTAAAGGCCACAGTCACTAAGATTTTGTAAATACCGGAATTATCTTACAGCTGCTCCACATTTCAATGTGACAAACCGCATAAGAAGTAAGGTACCTTTTTGGACGTACCTTCTGCTTTTCAGGAACGTCCTCAAGTTCTGTCTCTCTCTTTTTCTGAGTGGCAGCTCCAGCAGAAGGCTCGTCTTCTGGAAAATCACCAGGTTCCAGCCTTCTTTTCCTTGAAATGCCTTCCTCATCACCAGAACCTTTTTCCTCCAGGACATTTTCAGCTTCGAGCTTTCTTTTCTTCAATGAGCCCTCTTCCCCACCACTTAACCTTTCCTTTGCAAGTGCTCTTTCCTTGGATGGCGTGTCTCCCCTACATCTAGAACCTTCCTTTACAAGATCACCTTCAGATTCCATTTTTCTCTTCCTTGCAGTGTCCACTTGCCCACAGGTAGGAGGAGCCTTTTCAGAAAGCCCAGCCCCAGAAGCAGTTGTGTTTTCATTAGTACCAAATGAAGATTCTGTTTCTGTACCTATTGATGCTTTTGCCTTTCCATAAGAGAGCTTTTCACATTCCGCTGTGTTTGCAGAAGTTTCCATTCTTGATTACACAGGAGGCAAAACTTCATGAGTTAACCCTGGAATGGAAAAGATTGGACATTACATGTAATTACAAGACGCTGACAAGTTTAACCAGACAAGTTTAACCAGACAAGTTTTCGACAAGTTTAACCAGAAGTTAAGCCACTTAACTGCAGTGATCAACTGGAAGTTTAAAAAAATATCTCACTTTAGAGAGACTAACATTGAAAACAGCGTTAATTGCTATAAATTACGCAGGAACTCCTGCCTATGCTAACTGCAACCCACAAACACTTCAATCTTATCCCAAAAAAATCACTATTAGCATTAAAACTGACAAAGGAAATGGGGATGCACATGTCCTAGTTGCATTTCTACGGGGTCCTTACACTGTATGTTTGGACACTGTGTGCTGGCCCCATACCAAACCCATACAGGCACAGTAAATCTGGAACTGTCAGATATTTTCTCTTCGCCTTGAGATACCGGGGAAAAAAACAATCCAACCAACTGACCAAACCAAACCAGACACCAAGGGCACCAAGAACAGGAAAATTCTGGGAACCCACACTGGACTTCTGAAATCCTCAGCCGGTAACAGGTGTCAGAATTAAGCAGAAAGCGAAAGGCATAGAATTGACTTTGGACAAGAAGTTTACAGACCCGGCCTGCATCTTAGAGACCACTTCTCTTTCAAATGTTCTCAGGTCTACGTGTAAAGCTGGCGTGGTGGGGCGGTGGCGGGAGAGGGAGAGAGAAGCTGAACTATCCAACGGACAGGAAGTGTAACAGTGATCCATTCGCTAAGTTCAAGAACTTTATTATCTCCTAGTTCAGAGGAGCTCAATGAGCGAGGCACTGTACCCGTTAGGCCGGTTTATACCACCACTACTAAAATGGTAAGTCTCTTAGTGAAATCAAGTAGTGAAGGGAGAGTAAAAGTCTGAAAATCAATGAGATTCAGCATATTTGGAACCTGAAGGTAACAGAGGGCAAAAAGTCTTCTGACAACAAACCGAATAAATACAATTGCTCGATGGAGTAAGTTATGGAAAAAAATTACAGTAAACCGGGAAGGGTTTCAAAGGCTATTAGTTTCAGCACCCGAAATTTGGGGTAACACAATACCAGTACATGCCAAACAGGAAAAACGGAGTAAGAAGCAAAAACAATCAACTGAGAAAAGTAGTTTTCAGATAAACTACTGTATTTAATAAAACTGCAATTTAGGGCCTCCCCTGTGGTGCAACGGTTGAGCACTGGGCTGCGAAGCTGCCTGCAGCCTCTGCAGCCCAGGTTCCATCCCTGGCCACGGAGAGGGTCCCACATGGCGGGACAGACCTCTCCTGCCGCCCGCTGCTCCCCTCAACAGTGTATTTCGTCAGTCTGCCTGCTCTGTTCCCCGCTCTGGCTCTGGTGAATTCTCTCACCCTCCCGTGCTTCTGACTGTACCCAGTGCTTGTATAAATAAATAAATCAATCTTTAAAAAAAAAAAATCGTAAAAAAAAATAAAATAAAAAAATAATAAAACTGCAATTTAATAAAACTGGCACCGAATTATCAAATCCCTGGCTCCCCCTTGCCATTCACTTTGTAACATGAAAAGTTAGTGTCACATTCAAATACACCAATGTGATTTACCACTTTTTGCTGGAATTGTCCCCCAAGTTAGTATTGAGAATACGAGTGAATTTGCTTGATACAAGCAAGTTTCTTTCAGCAGAGAAGTCATAAAAACACCAGTCAGAATAAATGACACAGAATTCCAAAGGACAGCAGAAACGGGTAAAAACGTTTGAACCCAGGCATCCAAGTGGAAAAATGAATAAACTACAAACGGAAGAGCGTTGCCTCTGCGAATCCGCCAGGAAGGAGCTGAGGGTGGAGTCAACGGACACAGAGGAGGACAGAAAATACAAGGCCCCAAAGGCACGCTGATCTGCTTCTCCAGCCACCCCTCCGAGGCCGGCCCCGCTGGGGTCACTTTCCTTCCTCCGGGAACGCCCCAACAGGGCGACCGGACCGACCGCCGGGCTAGACGCTCCAGCAGGATGAGCTCCGCTCGTCCGCTCGCTCTGCAGATGGGGTCAGTTTGGGGGTGGGGGAGCCCGAAAAGGACACCGCACAGGCAAGAAGGCAATTCTTGGGCTAAGTTCACCCTCTTCCGTCAGGGTGCGGCCCAGCCTCAGGAAACCTCCAGGGCAGGTTTCCGACCTCCGGCACGGGACACGCAGACGCTTCTTCGGCCGCGACAGCCCCTCCCGGCCCGCCCTCTCGGGGCGACCCCGGGCTTCTCCAGACGCGGCCCGGCCGGGCCCGGCCCCGGAGCAACAAGGCCGCGCGCCCACAGGAAGCGGCCGTTTTGCCTCGGGCCGCGGACACCGCGGAGCGGCGCGGAGGCACCGAGGCACTGTGCCGATGGCGGCGAGCCCGCCGTGCGGAGTCTGCGCTCACCTGGCACCTGGACCCTGGAGGCGGGGCGCAAGGCAAAAAGAGAAGGAGCCGCGCCGCCGCCGCGCCGCGCCGCCTCGCCGCCGCAGGCCCGCAGACTGACTCTATTTGCGGAAGCGGTTTTCCCACGCTCCGCGGCCGTTGTGTCGCCACTTCCTGGCCGGCGCGGACCACGTGCCCCACGCGGCGGCGAGCGGCGCGGCGCGCCCCGCCTGGAACTACAAGTCCCGTGGTGCTGCGCGTGGCGGCGCGCTGAGGCCGCGCGGGCAGGCGCCGCGGTCGCGTGCGCGCTGTTAGTGGGCGCGGCGCCGAGGGAGGCGTGCTGGGGGGCTCGCGTCGGGCAGCGTCTCGCAGATTCCGGCTCCCGGACCCGCCGTCGGCCTTGCCACTCTCCCGAGTGACACGGCGTGGCCTGTGAGGAGCCGTCGTCCGGCCCGCGCGGCGGCGGCGGCCGCACAGTCCTGAGAGGTAGCCGGGGCCCGAGATCGCCAGGGGGCAGCGGGAGGCCCGAGGGCACCTTCAGCCCGGTGCACGCTGGGGAGGTGACCCCGGCACGAACCGCGCAGCCGGCCGGCGCGGACAGCTCCTGGGCCTGGGCGGAGGTCAGCCGGCGAAGCGGGGGCGTCCACGCTCGGCCGCGCCCCACGCCGGGGACCGCAGGAAGTCGTGACCTCCGCCCTTCCCTGTCGGGCCCTGTGCGTCTGTAACTGAGTCTCAGCTCTCTGCTCTGTGCCCTTCACGTGTGCTCCTCCCTTGCTAGGAAGACAGCTGAGCCGGAGGCGGGGGGGGGGGGGGGAGGGGGCGGGGGGGGCGGCGTGAGCCCGCCCCCGGCCCCCAGCCCCTGTCCTAGCGGTCGTTTTAAAAATGAGCAACGTCTTATTTCTCCTGAGGGCCTGGCGGGTCCGCCCCTACCTCGTTATTTGGAAACCGCGCCATTTATCTCCCTAGAGGGGGGCGATTCGCATCTGGAGAAGCTCCTCAGGGTGGAGTGTTCCGTGTTGGGCTGGACTTGAGTGTGGGAGGTTTGTCTGTTCCCCCGGATTGCCACTGGCGTGTCAAGTCGCCTACTGTATACTGAAACTCAGGCGCTGTGGCTTAGGCATACTCTATGCTAGGCAAGAAACGGTGCGGCTTAAACAGACTCTACGCTAGTCAAGAGATGGTGCCGGCTAACTGACCTTATTCAGAACTAGAAGTTGGCTGGCGCAGCCGGCGCATAGATTTTGGCCCTTTCATGTTTGGTTTCTTGTGATCAGAGAAAATAGCTGGATGGGGAAGTTATCTTGTCACAGTACGAGCGCCACTCGGGAATCATCATTTTGTCCAATGATTTGATCGGGCCTTGAAAAGTGCCCGGCAGGTGCCAAGTTCTCAGTGAATCCTAGTTGGCGTTACCAAGGAAGGTTTTGAAAAATTCACTTTTTAGTGGACATGACAGGATTATTTAAACCCATATGTGAAACTTCTTCCTGTACCATTTTGTTTATTTGGCTCATTACTTGCCCACTTACAAAGCCTGTTCTCCTGGTTTGGGTTATACTTTGGTCAGTGAGAGAAGATGAAGTAGTAACTTGTAAGTTTTCTGGTCCGAGGAAAGCAGGCAACAGATTCAGTCGATGCCATTCCTCTTTTTACATCGTTCTCAAACTAACGTGCTCTTTGACAGCACTCAGGTATAATTTTAAAG
The DNA here is from genome assembly GCF_964194135.1 of Talpa europaea. Classification (NCBI taxonomy): domain Eukaryota; kingdom Metazoa; phylum Chordata; class Mammalia; order Eulipotyphla; family Talpidae; genus Talpa; species Talpa europaea. The sequence goes on along the minus strand of NW_028168032.1, from coordinate 137,253 downwards.
TGTGACTTCTGCTAGAGGGGTGAAGATCACATTTTTGAACACAAACTTCTTAAAATACAGACAGAAGGTGATAGCTTCCTAAGAACGATGGTGTTCTTGGAGGTAGGGCACAGAGCGGCTTATGCAAGGATTGCTTCTCCAGACTGTACCTTCAGTCCATTCACCAAAGGTTTACTGCCATTTTGGAACACTTAAGATATTCTTGCTTACAAGGGTTTTCATATCGTTGAAGGACCATTTGGTTGACTTTACTATGTGTGATGGTTAGTTTTATATTTCAGTTTGACCAGGCTGTATTGTACTGTGTTATTTAAGTGAAGACGAATCTAGATGTCGTGGTGGTATTTTGAAGGTGTTGAAAACATGTGTAATCAATTGGCTCTACATAACGGCAGTTGCCATCAATGAGGGTGTGCCTCATACAAACAAGTTGAAGGCCTGTATTTCAAACTGAGGTGTCTCAAGCAGAAAAAACGTTCCTCCGCGCAGCATCGATTTCCATGTCCCCAGTCTGCAAATTGCCCTACTCGTGTCAAGTTGATAGCCCCCACAGTTGCATGAGCCAGTTCCTTAAAACCAATTCCTCTCTCTATCTGCCTGTCTATTTAGGTAAATAATAATATAGACTTCTAACAGATCTCCCTCCCTGTCTATTTATCTAAACATAGATACATCTAAAGATAGATAGATACGGGTATTTACATTTTGCCTGTGTCTGGAGAATTGTGTTTTCTTTTGTGTATGTTCTTGTTGTTAGTACCATTTCTTTTCAGTTTATAGAAGTTCCCTTAACATTTGTTAATTGCAAGACTTCTTTTTTTTCAAAGGTTTATTTTATTTTTTTATGCATATGTAGGAGCTGGGGTGTAGGCCAGCAGTGTGGGGATGGGGAGGGGGGGAGGTGAGAAGATTCACCAGAGACAGAGTGGGGAGCAGAACAGGCAGATTGACTGAAATACACTGCTGAGGGGAGCAGCGGGTGAGACAGGAGAGGACTTAACCCCTTGCACCACCAGGGAGGCCCCCAATTGCAAGACTCCTTTAATGGCAATGACCTCCTTTAGTTTTTGCTTATCTGGGAAACTCTTAATTGATTAAACCTTCAACTCTGAATTTTTACCCTTGCTGAGTAAAGAATTCCTGGTTGGAAGTTTTTTCCTTTCAGTGTTCAGAGTTTGTTATGCTATTTGCTTCTGGCCTGTAACGTTGTCTTATTGTGGACCTCTTCGGGTTACTGTTGCTGGGAGCTCTCAGAGCATCCCCAAATTAGAGATGTCTTTGGCCATCATTTTCTCAAATACTTTCCTGGATCTTTCTTTCTTCTCCTTTTGAGACCCCTGTAATGCAAATATTGTTCCTCCTGATACTGTCCCCACGGCTCCTTAAGGGTGTGTTTGCTTTTTAAAATTAATCATTTCATGTGCTGCTCTGTCTGCATGAGTTCTAGTCCTTTGTTTTCCAGCTCATTCGTCCACTCTTCTATCTGCTTCATTCGCTGTGCTGTTGGACCCCACTTCTGTCATTGTATTCTTTAACTCTGTGACTTCTGCTTTGACCTTAAATTTTCTAGTTCTCACCCATCCTTTTCCTGATTTTGTGATCATCTTTTTTAACCTTTATTCTGAAGTGTTCATCAGGTTGTTAGCTAGTATTTGTTTCTTTGCAGTCTTTTGGGTTTTTTGTTTGTTGGTTGGTTGGTTGCTTTGTTTGGTCTTGCTCTTTCATGTGAGATCTCTTCCAGTGTATCCCCATTTGCCTGATTCTCTGGCCTTGTTCTGTGTATTAGTCAATTCTGCTATGTCTTCTGCCCTTATAGCAATGGCCTTGTGCCCGTGCTGTCCCATGGGAGCCAAGAGCATAGTCCCCCATGACCAGCCAAGCTAGGACTCCAGGTTTGTCCCCGGTGCGGGCTGCACCCACCCTCCTGCTATGTTGATGTGGCACAGAGCCTAAGACTGTTGGACAAGCCTGGCTTTAGCGGGGTGTGTGGTCACAGCCAAGGCAGGTAATTGCGGTGTGCTCAGTGTGACAACCGTGGACCTGTGCTATCCAGAGTGTACGGCCCATGTGCAGTGGATTGGAGGAGCCACTGACCCTGATTTGTGTGCTCTGTGGTGTGCGACTGTGCCAAGGGAGCGTCAGTTGCTGGTCAGTGACCACAGTTACATTGCAGGAATGGGTAGAGCTCTCAGTAAAGCTCATCCACAGTCCTCGTAGGCTGGGGAGAGGTGAACCCCTAGATTTTGATCAGTCTCTTTTTGCCAGTAGAAGCAGTCTTCCCACCCACTTGAGGCAGTTATCCCTGTTTGGCCTGAAAAAGCTGTGATGGCCTTCCCCAAGGAAGTTTCCTGATTCTTTTCAGGAGCTGCCCTTTCCACCCTTCTTTGCTTCTAGACCTATAATTAGATCCCGTTCTAGCAGATCTTCAAGGGTGACCTACAAAGCGAGACCAATGATGAGGTAAGCTACGGTCTCAAAAAGCTGTGTGATTAAAAAAAAAAAAATATATATATATATATATATATATTTCCTACGGACAGTGTTGGCTTAAATAAATTGTGGCAAACAGAAATTAAGTGAGTTTATTGAAGACTCAAGACTGAGGACTTGAGTCTGGGAGCAGCCTTCGGGGAGCTCTGGGAAAGCTGCCTCAACTTTGAGCTCTTCAATGCCAGTTTTATCCAACTTGCAAGGAAAACATTTCAAGGACCCCAGTGGGTGCCCAGTTGGTCTATCTATTTGATGTTGTCTGAGCATTGAGGGCAACAAAGAGGGTTGTTAAAATTTACCCTAACTCCTTGGAGCCTTATCTTCTGGACCCTCACCTCTCTGAGGCGTCAGTCTTCTTTGAAGTTGCTGACTCTTCTGGAAGTGGTAGTTTCAAACATGCTTCTTTTCCTCAGAGACGACATTTTCCAGAGCCAGGTTTCTTTATAGGGTCAGACCAGCTGCATCCTGACCTTTTGCTTGTACCTTTTGTTGGGACCAGGGAGGGGGTACCCGCTTAATTACTCGCTTTGGTGAATCATAGAAATCTGGGGCATTTGTGTGAGAAATGGATATGAAGGGTGTGGGGCTAATGGTAGAAGGGACTTAATATTGGATCAGACCAAAGTTACTGATAGAGGATCACTGGAGATTCTAGATTCACTGCTTTAACTTGAGGGACTGAAAAGGACCAGCCATGTGGTTGGTGACTGAAACGTGAACCAAAATGTGGCAAGACTAAATGAAGGTGAAATGCCAGACTTGCCTTGGTACACTGTGGAGGAAGATACCCAGCAGTTGGGAAGAGGAGAGTAGATTGATTATGCAAGGCCAGCTCACCCACTCTGGCGTGGAACAAAGGGGATGGCTGTCTTTCACCAGGACCATGAGAAATAAATTTGTGAGGGAAGTCCCAGCATCTACAAAGAGCTCTCTGATCGCTCTTTTCTGTGGCTCAGAAACAACAGTGAAATTTCTGACTCTGAACCGGAGATCCTTCAATACAGTGAGGATAATTGGAAATCGGGCAGATATTCCAGACAGACCTATTTTCTAAAAGGCTGAAGAGAGCAGCCAGAAGAGAGGGCAGTTGAAGTGCAAGAAAGAGAATAGCGCTAGGAAAACACAGGGACAATGTGTTGGAAAGACTGAAGAGATCAGATCTGCAACACCAATAGAAGACTGCCCTTTGACTGGAAGGACAGATTATTTTTTGAAGGAGGAGTAAACAAATTCTGAGATGGGTGTGGATGAAGGTAACTCTGGAAGGGAGTGGTGGTGCTAAATTGAGAAAATTCACTCTTAATGAGTTCACTCATTTCAAAAGGGGGGAGAGCTTCATTTAATTATTTTTACCTTGAGCCGATATTTACTGAGCGCCTCCCGTGTGCCATCATCCCGCTTTTCTTCTAGGCTCCAGAATGCAGCAGTGAAGTAAACAGGAGAAGTGCCTGTTCACGTGGGAGCACAAGTAGTAAAATAAATATCTAAATAAATAAACAAAAAAAACACACAATCAAATAAATCAATAAGACAGAAGGCTAGAAGATCAACGCCATGGAGAAAAAAAGAAACAGCCAGTTTAGGAAGGTTGGCATGCCAGGAGGGAAGATTGGGGAGGATCAGGAGCAGTGTTGCAATTTTATTTTTTTATATTTTATTTAATTAATAATAAATTTTATTTTTATATTCCCCATACAATTTCAGCCCCCCCCCATTCTGACCCCAGTCCCTCCCCTCCTGCCCCCCACCCCCAAAAAGTGTCTCTGGTTCATAGTGTTTTGTTGATTTTGTTTTTCACTTTCTTACAGTTATTCATTTTCCTGGTCCCTTATTTGAGTTTTCTAGATTCCTGCTATGAGTGAGACCATCCGGTATTTTTCTTTTTCTTTCTGGCTTATTTCGCTGAGCATGATCCCTTCCAGCGCCATCCATGTTGCTGCAAATTGCATGTGTTTATCTTTTTTGAATGCTGAGTAATATTCCATGGTATATATGTACCACATCTTCTTGATCCAGTCATCTATTTTTGGGCATTTGTGTTGTTTCCATAGCTTAGCTATTGTAAATAGCGCTGCTAAAAACATAGGGGTGCAGGTGCTCTTTGGAATTGATGTTTCTGTGTCCTTTGGGTAAATACCTAGGAGTGGAAATGCTGGATCCTATGGAAACTCTATGTTTAGTAGGTCCAGAAATCTCCACACAGCTCTCCATAGTGGTTGGACCAGTTTGCACTCCCACCAACAGTGCAGGAGACTTCCTTTTTCTCCACACCCTCGCCAGCATTTGTTGTTGCTAGTTTTTTTAATATGTGCCATTCTCACTGGTGTAAGATGGTATCTCATGGTAGTTTTGATTTGCATTTCCCTGATTACAAGTGATGTTGAACATTTTTTCATATGCCTGTTGGCCATTTGCATTTCCTCTTCAGAGAAGTTTCTTTTTAGCGCTTCTGCCCATTTTTTGACTGGATTATTTCTTTGTTGTTGTTGAGTCTCATCAGCTCTTTGCAGATTTTTGTGAGCAGTCCATTATCATTAGTGTTGTGTACAAAAATTTTCTCCCAGTTGGTGGGGTTTCTCTTTGTTTTTGTTATTGTCTCTTTTGCTGTGCAGAAGCTCTTTAATTTGATGTAGTCCCAGCTGTTTATCTTTGCCTTCACTATCACTGCTTTGGGTGATGTGTCTGTAAAGATGTCTTTGATGTGCAAATCACGTAGTGTTTCGCCTATATTTCCTTCTATGTATTTTATGGTTTCAGGTCTTATGTCTAGTTCTTTAATCCATTTTGAGTTGATTTTTGTGTATGGTGTGAGGTAGTGGTCAAGCTTCATTCTTTTGCATGTAGCGACCCTGTCCCGACCCGCGGGATTCATAGGCACAAAAAGAGAAGGGCTGAGGATTGAAATGAGGGGCTTGAGACAACTTGACGCTAGCGTTTGCTTCTTTATTTTTCCTTTACCTTTCTTTTACTTTTCCCTGTCTTTCTACCTTCCCTGACCTTCTCTCTGCTCCTCTCGCGGTAACCTCTCGCAATAATAATAATCTCCTGACCTTCTCGTGGTTCTCTTCTTATATCCTAGTAGCTCCTCCCATCGTACCTCCCAGTCTCATTTGATTAATAGGAAAAACCTGTGGTTTCTCAGCAGGCGAAACGGTAAAGCGAAAACTAATTAATGGCACGTGTGTTGTGCAACACGGCGCATGCTCCAGGCGGCTCCGGACACGACCCAGTTTTCCCAGCACCACTTATTGAACAAACTTTCTTTGCTCCAATGCATAGTCTTTGCTCCTTTGTCAAAGATTAGTTGACCATAAATCTGTGGGTTTATTTCTGGATTTTCTATTCGATTCCATTGGTCTGTATGTCTGTTCTTGTTCCAATACCATGCAGTTTTGATGATTATGGCTTTGTAGTATAGTTTGAAGTCTGGGAGTGTGATGCCTCCATTCCCTTCTTTTTTTTTCAAGACAGCTTTGGCTATTCGGGGTTTTTGGTGATTCCATATGAATTTCATCAATAATTGTTCTATTTCTTTGAAGAATGACATTGAAATTTTGATTGGAATAGCATTGAATCTGTATATTGCTTTTGGTAGGATGGCCATTTTAATAATGTTTATTCTTCCAATCCATGAGCAGGGGATGTCTTTCCATTTCTTTGTGTCTTCTTCTATTTCTTTTAACAGTGTTTTATAGTTTTCTTTGTATAGGTCCTTTACCTCTTTTGTTAGATTTATGCCCAAATATTTGATTTTTTTTTTGTTTTGATAATAAAAGGGATTTTTTTTTTTATTTCTTCTTCTTCAGATTTATTGTTTGTGTATAGGAAGGCTACTGACTTTTGCGTGTTGATTTTGTATCCTGCCACTTTACTGAACTGATTGATGAGTTGAATAATTTTTTCTGTGGAGTTTTTGGGGTTCTCTATGTAAATTATCATATCATCTGCAAATAGTGATAGTTTGACTTCTTCTTTTCCTATTTGGATTCCTTGTATGTCTTTCTCTTGTCTTATTGCTCTGGCTAGGACTTCAGTATTATATTGAAAAGCAGTGGTGAGAGTGGACATCCTTGTCTTGTTCCAGATCTTAATGGAATTGCTTTCAGCTTTTCACCATTGAGAATGATACTGGCTGTTGGCTTGTCATAGATGGCCTTTATGATGTTGAGGTATGTTCCTTGTATCCCAAGAATTTCAAGGGCTTTTATCATGAATGGGTGTTGCACTTTGTCGAAAGCTTTCTCAGCATCGATTGATATTATCATATGGTTTTTATATTTCTTTTTGTTGATGTGTTGGATAACGTTGATTGATTTTCGGATGTTAAACCATCCTTGTGTCCCCGGAATGAATCCCACTTGGTCGTGGTGAATTATCTTATGGATACATTGTTGGATTCTGATAGCTAAACTTTTGTTGAGGATTTTTGCATCAGTGTTCATTAGGGAGATTGGCCTGTAGTTTTCCCTTTTTGTGTTGTCCTTATTCGGTTTTGGTATTAGTGTAATGTTGGCTTCATAGAATGTGTTTGGTATTGTCTCTTCCTTCTCAATTTCTTGGAAGAGTTTGTGAAGGATAGGCACTAATTCATCTCTGAATGTTTGGTAGAATTCATTTGTAAATCCATCAGGTCCTGGGCTTTTGTTTTTTGGGGAGCTTTTTGTTTACCATTTCAATTTCGCTGCTTGTAATTGGTCTGTTTAGGTGTTCTATTTCTTCTTTATCTAGCTTTGGGTGATTGTAGAGTTGTAGGAATTTGTCCATCTCCTCTGGATTGTTGAACTTGTTTCCATATAACTGTTCATAGTAGTTAGTGATTATTCTTTTCATTTCTGCTGTGTCCGTTGTGATTTCTCCTCTTTCATTGACGATCCTGTTTATTTGTGCTTTCTCCCTTTTTTCCTTTGTGAGCCTGGCTAGGGGTTTGTCTATTTTATTGATATTTTCGAAGAACCAGCTCTTGGTTTCATTAATCTTTTGGATTGTTTTTTTAGTTTCAATTTCATTTATTTCTGGTTTGTTTTTTATTATTTCTTTTCTTCTACTGGTTTTTTAGGTTTTTTGTTGTTGTTGTTCTTTTTCTAGATCTTTGAGCTTCGAGATTAGGTTGTTTCTTTGAGTTCTTTCTTGTTTCTTGATGTGAGCTTCTATTGCTATATATTTTCCTCTTATTATGCTTTTGCTGCGTCCCATACATTTAGGATATTGGTGTCCTCCTTGTCATTCAATTCAAAGAATTTTTTAATTTCCTCTTTGATTTCCTCATTAGTCCAGTGGTCTTCCAGTAGTGTGGTTTTTTAGTCTCCATGAGGTAGGAAAGTTCCTGGCCTTCTTTTTATGGTTTATTTCTAGCTTGATGCCTTCATGGTCAGAAAAGATGGTTGGTATGATTTCAATCTTGGTGTATCTGTTGATGTTTGTCTTGTGCCCCAGTATGTGATCGATCCTGGAGAATGATCCGTGTGCGCTTGAGAAAAATGTGTACTCCGTTTTTTGGGGGTTTAGTGTTCTATAGATGTCTGTTAAGCCCAAATGCTCTAGGTCCTTATTTAGAGCTTTAGTTTCTTTACTTATTTTTTGTCTTGTTGATCTATCCATTGTTGATAGTGGTGTGTTGAAGTCTCCCACTACATATGTGTTTTCTCTGATGTCTGTTTTCAGAGAGGACAACAGTTGTCTGATATATTTTGGTGCTCCTTCATTTGGTGAGTATATGTTAATGAGTGTTATTTCTTCTTGAAGTATTGTCCCCTTGATCATAATGTAGTGACCATTGGGGTCTCTTTTTATCTTTTTGAGTTTGAAATCTGTTTTATCTGATATAAGTATAGCTGTTCCTGCTTTCTTTTTTGGCCCATTTGCTTGTAGGATTGTTTTCCATCCTTTAACTTTGAGCCTATTTTTATCTTTTGTAGCTAAATGTGTTTCCTGGAGACAGCAAAAGGTTGGGTTTTGTTTCTTAATCCAGGCTGCAACTCTGTGTCTTTTTATTGAAGAGTTTAGTCCATTTACATTTAGAGTTAATATTGATATGTTAGTATCTGTATTTGCGATTGTGTTTGTCTTTCCTTTGATTTTATTTATTCTTTTAAGAACTTTTTTTTTTTTCCTTGCCTTCTTTCGTTGTTATTCGTCCCTCTGAGGTTTTGGCTTTAGGACTCCTTGTAGTATTTTTTGGAGTGGGGGTTTAGTCGTAATGAAATTCCAGAGTTTCTGTTTGTCTGGGAAGGTCCTTATTCTTTCTTCATAGAGGAAGGAGAGCTTTGCGGGATTGAGTATTCTTGGTTGACATCTGTTTTCTTGGAGTCTGTTGACTATGTCCCTCCACTCTCTTCTTGCCCGTAGTGTTCTTCAGAGAAGTCTGATGTCAGCCTGATTGGTTTTCCTTTGAATGTTATCTGTTTCTTCCCTCTTGTCAGCTTCATTATTTTTTCCTTGTCCTGGGTTCCTGGGAGCTTCACTATTATGTGTCTTGCTGTATTTTTCCTTTCGTCGTGGAAGTTTGGTGTTCTTCTTGCTTCTTGTATATCAATTTTCAGCTCCTTCTTCACATTTGGGAAGTTCTCTTCAATTATCTCTTTGAATATTTTCTCTGTTCCTACATCTCTCTCCTCTCCTTCTGGTATTCCTATAACTCTTATATTTCCTTTCCTCATGGAGTCAGATAGTTCCCGAAGTCTTTCTTCGTTCTTTTTCCTTCGTACTTCTCTTTCCTTTTCTGTTTTGGTTCTTTTTATTTCTGTGTCTTCAAGAGTACTTATTCGTTCTTCCATTTCATCTATTCTGCTTTCATTGCTTTTCCCAGAGTTCTTTAGTTCCTCCATTAATTCTTTGATCCCCTGCGTTTCTTTCGCTTCCCTCTTTAAGACTCAATTTCATTCTTCTGAGCATTGTTTTCCCTCTTTAGGGACTCAATTTCCTTCATGAGTTCTGTCATTTTTTTAATCATGGCAAATTTAAATTCTCTTTCTGGAAGGCTCAGAAGTTCTTCCAAGTTACTGTCGTTACAATCTGGGAGGTGGTTTTCTTTTTGTGGTGTGCTTTTTTCCTGAGGCGTTGTTAGGTTGCTTGTGGTTCTTCTACTGTCTGTTTTCTAATTTGTCGTATGCATTGGGATACTGTGTTGCTGGGACTGGCTGGCATCTTGGGTGAGCTTCTCCGCTCCCCTCTGGCTTCTCCAGGAGCCATCTGTCGGTTTCAAGCAGTCTTTATTGAAGAAGGGTCCCTGTTCTAAAATGCCGATGTGGGGACACACTCCCCTATGTGCTTGGTCTGCCCCGGCAGTGGGTTCCCGTTCCCCCTCTGGGTTTGGACTGCAGGCCAGACGGGGCCTGGCGTGGGCGAGCTTCCCCGCTCACCTCTGGCTCCTGAGGGAGCCTTCTGCGGGCAGTCTTTACTGAAGAAATGTCCCTGTTCTAAAATGGCGATGCGGGACGCACTCCCTGCGCGTCCGGTCTCAGGCACACTCTTCTGCGTGCCCGGTCTGCCCTGGCCGTGGGTGCCCGCTCCTCCTGTGGGCTCAGACTGCTGGTCTGAAGGGGCCTGGGGTGGGCTAACTTCCCTGCTGGCCACGGGCTCCGCCTTCTGCTGGTCAAGTGGTCTTTTCTGAAGAAAGGTGTCAGTGACTTTTTTTCTGGTCGCTAGGTGGCGCCAGAGATCTCAGCTAGAGCCCTTGGGGAGCTGTGTTTTTCACCCCGTGTGGCAGGGAACAGAGTGGGAATGGTAAGGAAAACCTCAACGGCTTTGGGGTGCTGTGTCTGCCGTGTGCCCCACCGTCGTGGAGAGCCCACGCCCCGATATTCGTGCCCCGGGTCTCAGTTCCAAAGCCCTCAGGTCCAGGATTCGGGCTGTAGCCCAGTTCAGTGGCCGCAGCAATGGCGCCTTTTGCACCCCGCTCCCGTGTCTGGGCGCCTGGTTTCTGATTACTCAGTGAAGGACTTTCACCTCAGTGAGGGACCCCCGCGCGTCTCCCCGCAAGCCTAGGTCTCAGGCGCGGGGTCCTGGGCAGCCGCGATCCCGATCCGTGTTTGCTTTTCCAGCGCGCAGCTTTTCCGCGCAAGCTTACCGGCCGGCCTGGGCTGTGTGTGCGGGTCTCCCGTGGTCTCTGCTGTTCTCTAATGGCGCCTGGAGCTCACCACAGCGCGAATCCTGCAGGGTTCTCCACAGCTCCCGTTCACGGGGTGTGGTGGCTGCAATAGTTCCTTTCCACTGCACAGTCCCGCTTGCCTTCATTTGAACTGACTTGGAGGAGGCAAAGGAGTAAGCAGTGCAGTTACCTAGAGATAGCCCGTTCCAAGCAGAGGGAAGAGCTCATGCAGATTTCCTAAAGCAGGAACTCTGTTGGCATGTTGGAGCAAAGTGAGCAGGAAGCCTGCAAGTAGGCAATGTATTCCGAGAGGGAATGGGGGCAGATTATGTAGGGCATTTTAGGCAATTGTAAATACTTAAGCTCTTACTCTAAGAGCTTATTGGAGCGTTTTAAACAGGGACACATGATCTAACGTATAGTTTATTTTACCCTCACCTGAAAGTAAAGTATATGTTAAAGTATAAGAACCTTGGGGAGACTGGGAAAGATGTGGAATGGAGTCTTTGAAAGGTTGGAAGAAGCTGATCAGAACTATTGTGGGTTGTCACACAGCATTCAGAGCCTTTCTGAGATAGAATGATAGATCGTCAGAGTTTGCTGGCGCTCAGTTACTCAGTTGCGTGGGTTTTGTTAGTGTCCAGCTACAGAGATGTTGTCGTTAAAACAAACAAACAAACAACAAAACTCTGCTCAAGATTAGGTTTTGTGGTCTGGGCTTTCAGAATGACAAAGATGTAATTCATAGCATCAACCCTGGATAAAGACTTCAGACCAAAACCAGGAGGACCTGTTAGATGTGAAGGATAAACAGGGAGCTAGTCTGGGGCAATGCCCTAGAACTAGAGTCCTGAGAATGGAAGAGCTTAGAGGCTGCAAGTAGACAAGGCTGCCAAGTTGGGGTAGTGATTTTCAGGCTTTCACTTGTAGAGCGGTATCAGGTGATGTCAAGGTCAAAGATAGGACCAGTGGAGTCAGTTGCAAAAGAAGCTGGGGTTTTGCGTGCCTCACCCAAATGGCTAACGTTTAGATGAAGGAAGAACGTGAGGTTGGTTTGACAAGGCCAGCAGATGAGAAGACAATAGGGAATATGAAGTGCTAGATACTCACATACTTAATCTCACCTAATCATCATAAATATCACATGATAGAAGTGTAATTATCCTGCTTTTGGTGATGAAAGAAAGAGCTAAGTACAGCGATGCCAGAAAGGATTAGACTTGGATCTTTTTGATTAAGAAGGCTGCATTCTTCCCATTTCAATTGCATGACTCCCGGCCAGTGAAAAGCAGGAACGGTGTGGAAGTAAAACCATGTGGATTCTGGACTAATGTTACCGTTACAGACCATTGTAATGTAGGTTATGTGAGAAGAGAGAATGGTAGAAACATATTGTGTAAATGAAGATATTTAACAAAGTAATTTTGGGAAAAGCATTGATTTTCTTTACAAGTGACACTTCTGAAGACTGCTCTGGAAATCAGTGAACTACTAATGGAAGCTCATGGAAGTTGACTGGGGGGGCATACTTTAACCTTCTAAAGATTGAGAATTTAACACTGGCCCCATCATTACCCACAGCTAGTTAATATGTCTTAATTCTTCGATGACAAAGAAAGCGCAGAAGGAGACCAGATGGCGGGAGATAGACTGTAGAGTAGAAATGAATTGAAGCCATCAGTTGTATCAGGGGGCAGGGAATTACAAAGAAATTGCATGCCTTTACTTTTTTTTCTAAGCAACAAACTAAATTTGAAATGATTAAGTGGAAATATTGATCTATTAGAAGAAGAAAGTATGAATTTCCTCCTATTTGCTGATAATTTACAGTGCGTATATCTAGAGGCAATCCTTTTCTTCACTTACCCCTTTCATTGTATTTCAACTGATGAGTACACTTCAAGGTAAATCATACTGTCATCCAAAGTGATAGTTCCCTCTTGTATTTCCACTAGGAGTGAATGAGAGTTCCTGTTGTTCCAGATATTAAGTGTATGAGATCTGTAGTTATGCCTCCTCTGTCATTTTTGATATTGGTGATTTGTGTTTTCTCTCTTTGTAGAGATTTATCATATATGCTGATTTTTCCCCCCAAAGAACCAGATTTTGTTGGTGTTATAATCTTAAATTCTTTCCCTTTCAGTTTCATTGATTTTTTGCTCTGACACTTTTTTCCCCTTTCTACTTGCTTTAGGTTTATATTGCTATTGTTTCTCTGATTTCTTAAGGTGGAAACTTAGCTTATTCAGTGTAGATCATTTTTTCTTTTCTAGAAATTCACACATTTAGAAGTTTCCCTGCAAAGGCTGCTTTGCTGCTTCCACAGATTTTGATAAGTGCTGCTTCCCACTTTCACTTTTTTTTACTCAAAATATTTCGAAATGTCTTTTTTAGACTTGTTGGCCTTGTGGAATAATTAGAAGTTTGTTCAGGGCCAGGTACTTAAGAGTTTTCCAGCTATCTTTTTGTCGATGTTAATGGTTTCTAGTTTAATTCCTTCGCTCTCTGAGAACAGCATTTACATGATTTCTATTCCTTTAAATTTCTTTAGGTGTATTTTATGTCTAAGAACATAATCGATTTTGTTGTGTGTTGTGTAAACTTGATTAGGTGGTGTGGTTGGAGTATTCTGTCAATATCAATTAGTTCAGGTTGACTAATGGTGGTATTTAGCTCCAGTACAGCTTACTGATTTTCTGTCTGCTGGATCTAAGTACTCAACAGAGAGATGTTGATGTCTGCAATTATAGGGGACACGTCAGTTTCTCCTTTCAGTGCTGTCAGTTTTCATCTCATATATTTGATCCTCTCTTTTAGGTTTTTAGGATTGTTGCGTTTTGCTTAGATTCTGTGACAAGAGATAAAGATAGAAACATAGAGATACATCATAACATTATTGTGAAATTACCCTCTTGTTCGCTAGCAGTTGAAGATTTTCTGTTATCCTCTGCCTGATACGAATAGAACTATTCCAGCCTTTGTGAAAAATACAGTGTTAATGTGGTATGTCTGTCTCTGTCCCTTGACTTGTAATTTATCCGAGTCGATATTTAAAGAGAGTGCTTTTTAGACAACATATAGTTGGCCCTGTTTGTTTAATCCATTCTTACCACCTTTCTTTCAGTTGACTCATTTATACCATTCACTTTCAAAGTTTTTACATTGTTGCATTAATATCCATCATGTTTGTAAATGTTTTCAAATAAATTTTCTTCTCATTGCCATTTGCCTTTCCCCGGTGTTTTCCTGCCTTCTATGGTTTTAACTGAGCATTTTGTGTGATTTGATTTGATTCCCCTTTCAGTGTGTCATTTACAGTTTTTAAGTACACATTTTAGTGTTTCCCTGGTGTACATAATATGTACATTTTTATCTAATTCAATTCTACCTTCAAATAATACTCCTCAGCTTAATGTGTACTTTTAAGTACTTCATAGGTTACAGTGCCCCCTCTCCTGTTTTTGTAACAAAACTGTTTCACTTATTCATGTGTTATTAATCACTTAATACATTGTTACCGTTGTACTTTAAAGTTATTTTTAAATTAACTAAGAATAGAAATAGTTTTTTTTTTTTTTTTTTTTTTTTTGGTGGGACCCTTACTGGTGGTGGGGGAATGAACAGGTGCTGCAGAGGCTGCGGGCTCTCAGCCCAGCACTCAACCACTGCGCCACCAGGGGAGGCCCAGAATAGAAATAGATTTAACTCTGCCTTTACTGATTTCTTCTCTGGTGTTCTTTCCTTTTTTATGTATCTCTAACTTTCTCCTGAGTTCCCTAAATTTTTTTGGTTTTTTGATGAATGTTTTTTAATTTTAATTTTCAGTGAGGTAGCATTGGTTTATAACCAACACAGCTAGATGAGACCAGCTTATAGAAATGTTTGCAATGCCTTTACAGATTTCTACCCTATATTCTTCCTTCCTTATGTAGAATTTATTTTCTTTATTGTCTTTCTAGGAATCCCTAAATTTTTTTGTTTCTTTGATAAATGCTTTTTTAATTTTTATTTTCAGTGAAGTAGCATTGGTTTATAACCTTATGTAAATATCAGGAGTATAGTATTATAATTCAATATCTACATATAGTGTACTATGATCACCACCAAAAGTCAAGGGTCTACCCACCACTGCACCAGTGACTCCCTTTATTCTATTTACCCACCCCTTCTCCCCTCACCCCTCTGTTTTAAGAATATAATGTATAATGTATTATACATTATATTCTTAAAATTCTTAAAATCTAAGAGTTTTTTTTTTTAACTTGTTTTTTTTTTTTTCCCCACATGAGTGAAATCACACATTGTGTTTCTCTGACTTATTTCACTTAGCATAATACCCTCTAGGTATATCTATGTTGTTGCAAATAGCATGGTTTCATCTTCTTTTGTGTTGAATAGTATTTGTATATGTGTGTTTGTACTCTACATCTTTGTTATGCAACCATCCCAGGCCATGTAGGTTCATTGTCAGTTCTCACAGACAGAAACAGAATTTGAGCTTTCAGTGGATTTTGCAGATCTTTGCTGCTGAAACAGGGGACCATATATATATATATATATATATATACATATATGTGTGTGTGTATATATATATATACACACACACACACACACGGGCAGTCAGAGATCCCAACTCAGAGAGCCAGAGTAGCCACTTAACTGCCTAGCCCCCTTTATATTATTCAGTGCCCATAGCCATGTAACTGATATATTATTGCAAATGTAAGGCCCGTCTGTTGTTTTTTTGATGTCAGAGTGGTGGAAAACAGCATTTCAAGGTATGTATTATCTGTTGTGTGAGAGGTGAAAAATAGCCTGATTTTAATTCACTTTCTTTATCCTCCACCCCATCAGGGATTTTTTTCACATTATAATCTGTGTCAATCTTTTGCAAGGTTCTCTTGGTGAGGAATACAGGACACTGTACTCATAACTTGGGAAAACAATAAAAACTGCAACAGAATGCAACTGAATACAACAGAATACAACTAACCCCAATCCACTTGTTTTCAGATGTGTCCAGTGGAGAAAGACAGCTTTTCCAAATCTACAAGTGTCATTCGTCAGTAAAATGTCATCATTATAATGGTAGAAGCACACTGATGATGGTCTCTCCCACCCAACCAAATCTGCTATCACCAGCCCATGCACAGAGTAGGACTATACAGGTATCCCTGCCTTCTCACATGAGGGCAAACTGGTCTTGACACTCTGGTGCTAGGGCAAAGGAAAAGAAAGCATTAGCTAGGTCAACTACACAGTGATACCTGCCCAGCTTGTGCCTCATACAGTGCATTAAGTATGCCACTGAAGACACTGCTGCACGCAAGTTGGCATCCACTTTATTCAACTCACAGTAATCCACTGGCATACACCAAGAGTCATCAGGCTTCTTCACTGGCTACATGGGCGAATTATAGCGGCTGTGGATAACATGTATAATACCCACATTTTCCAACTCTGCTATTGTGCCCATAATCACTTTGTGGCCACCTGGCAACCGATACTGTTTAGTTTTGGTCACTCACCTAAGGACTGGCAGTTGTATTGTTACAGAGCAACCGCAATATAAAACGGTTGCCTGACTGTGGGTCCTCACCCACACACTTAAAGGGGACTTATTGATGCTAAACTAAACTGCAGACACACACAAAAGGTTGATAAAAGGTTTATTTACAAGGGAAGGGGAAATGGAAAATGAATAACTCAGGTAGAAAAAGAGGGAGATAAGTTTGTAAACCTGCCGAGCTGGTGAAAAACCAAGTGTGCCCTGTGGCCACATGGCCTGTTAAATACTCACACAGAGAACATAGTTGCTTAACTTTGCCCTCAGGTCCTCGCAACCTTCCCTTTGGTGATCATGGGATTTGTAGTCCCCAATGTCTTGATGGAGTGGGGGTGGAGTCCACAAAGCCTGTATAGAGTTTGTTTGTTCAGGACATCCTTCCCCCCTAACAATATGAATGGATGCTCAGCATGTCCACGCAACACTGCCTTTATCACATGTACCCTAAGGTGAAACTCTCTGGCTGTGGTGTGCAGCCACTAGCCACTTTATACATCCACCCCTAGGACATACTCTGGGATTGGCAACACATACTTTGTATTCCGTTGGGGGTAATCACCCAATCCCCAGGGATACTCTCACTGTGGTCACCTTGACACTCTGGCCTCCTTTGCTGTCACTGTAACAAGCAGGCCCCTGAAATTTGTGTGGGTTCCCATATAACGGAGTATACTCTACCTTGTATCTGCTATGGCCAAAACCTCTTGGACCAGGGTCAGCAGCAGGTGTCAGGTGTAGGGCACATGCCTGGGGACTGGAGTGCCCAGTTTTTCCCTTCACAGCAGCCCATCTTCTCATGGAAGTGAACCTCTGAGGGTCCTCTTGCAATTGTTTCCATAACTTTTAACAAATATGCATTGGGTTGTGCATCTATTTTGGCACGATTTGCACCTGCTCTCAGTAGAGCCACTCACATTTGGGCATGGGTAACTTTAAGAGGCTCTCTGATCTTAAGAGGTTTACTTGCCTTTTTGGGTTAACTCCATCATCTGGTGGCCCTGTAGCCTGACTTCCTGGGGCTATGAGCTGCTGGTGATTTATCTTATTTGTCACCACTGGGTGAGCCTGGAGCTTGGGGCCAGCCGCCTCCTCTCCAAAGGAGGACTCTGGTGTCTCTGAAGTGGTAGGTTGGTCTCTCTGGATCTCTTCCTCCAGAAACCTCAAACATTTTTGCAAGGCCTGTGTCTCACTTTGATGTGTGCCTGCAGTTTTGCATTAAATAAGTCTCTTTCAAGCGCGGGTGAGGACCCACAGTCACGTAACCCTGTAACACTAGCAGTTGCCAGACCTTGGATTCTTTTCTCAACAAAGACTCTTAGAGCTGTGAGAAATACCCATCCCACTGTCCTGCACCTTGAGGACACTATATCTGTCCAAGGTCTCTTCTATTCTGCACAGGACCGGTTCCAACTGCCACAGGGATCCATCTACCTCTGGCCATTCATGGTGAGGTGCCCATTGGGAAGGAGGCTAACCACTGGGTACCATCTACTTGTGGCTGGCTACCCCTCAATTCTTCCCCAGGTCTTAGAGGGCTCCATATCCATCTGTGTGGGACTGTCCAACCGTCTACACCACTGGTGCAACCATCCCAGGCCGGGTAGGTTCATTATCAATTCTCACAGATGAAAGAGAATTTGGAGCCTTCGGTGGATTTTTCAAGCCTTTAATGCTCAAATTTGATCATACACACAGGCAGGTAAAGAGAGAGTCCAATTCTGACACAGCAAAATAGCAACTCAGCTGTCTACCCCCCTTTACATACTGTTAAGTGCCCTTAAGCCTGTATCTGATACATTGTTGCAAATGTATGGCCCATCTGTTTTTTAGCTTTCAAAATGGAGGAAAAGAGCATTTCAAGGCATGGACTGTCTGATGTGTGGGAGGCAAAAAGCCTGATTTTAACTCATTTTCCTTAAAATCTTATTTATCCATTCATCTATTGATGGGCACTTAAATTGTTTCCATATCTTGGCTATTGTAAGTAATGCGGTGATCATAGTGGTGCATATATCTTTTCAAACACATTTTTTTCGTATTCTTGAGATAAAAACCCAGAAGTGGAATTGCTGTATCATATGGTATTTCCAATGTTAATTTTTTGGGGGGAGTCCCTGTAATGTTTTCCACAGTGGCAGTATCAATTTACATTTTGCCCCCACAGTGCATGAAGGTTCCCTTTTGTCATCTCTTTTTGATAAAGCAATTTTCAGATGTGAGGTAGCACCTCATTGTGGTTTTGATTTACATTTCTTTAGTAATAGGTCATGTTACACATGTTTATTGGCCATTTGTATGTCTTGGGAGGGTGTGTTTAGCCCCTCTGCCCATTTTTTAACTGGGTTGGTCTTTTTTGTTGTTGAGCTGTATGAGTTCTTTATATATGTTGGATATCAACCCTTATCAGGTGTGTAATTGTGACTATCTTCTCCCATTCTAATAGTCATTATTTTCTTCCCTTTTTTCCCAAATATTTATTTTTTTATTTGTGCATACAAGAGCTGGGGTATGGGCCAGAGGTGCAGGGGGTGAGAGGATTCACCAGAGACAGAGTAGGGAACAGAACAGGCGATTGACAGATACACTGCTGAGGGGAGCAGTGGGCGAGACAGGAGAGTTCTGCTGCATCATGTGCAATAGCTCCCTGGCCAGGGATCAAATTTGTGTGGCAGTGACTGCTGATAGCTTCATAGTGCTGAGACTTAATCCCTTGCACCACCAGGGAGGCCCCTATTTTCTTCCACTTTTGATGGATGATATTGCTGGATATAAAATCCTTGCTTGGTGGTTCTTTAAACATTTTAAATACATTACTCTTCTTTGTCTAGATTCTGGTGAGAAGCCAATGCTAATCTTACTTTTCTTGTCCTGTAGATAAAGCATCTTTTCCTCTTCTGGTTTTATTCAAGATTTTCATTGTCTTAGGTATTTTGCAGCTTAAATGTGATATGCCTAGATATGGACTTAAGATTTTTATTCTTCTTGGTGTTCTTTGAGCTTTTTAGTCATGTGGCTTCATGTTTATAATTTTGGAAATTGTTTAGCTGTTATTCAGTTATTCTCCTTCTGGCATTCCTGTTATGTGTATGTATACCTTTAAAAATTATCCCATAGAGCATAAATATTTTGTCCTCTTGTTTTGTTTTGTTTTGTGTCGGGGTGGGGGGGAAGGGTTTGGGGACCGGTTTCCCCTCTTTGCATTTCAGTTTGAGAAGTTTCTATTGAATTCCTTTCAGGCATTCATTGATTCTGTCTTTGGCAGTGTGAAGTCTGTGTCCACCATGAGGTTATTGAAAACATTCTTCTTTTCTGTTAGAGTATATTAAGTTCCTAAAACTTCCCACACTGAAGATGGCATATCAATTTCATATCTATTGGAATTAATTTGAATGTTTTCAAAAGTGACTAGTTGTTGATGTTCACAGAACTGAATTTTATTGAGCACATATTTTTGCACATATCGTAAGGACAAACTGCCCTCCGTGACCATAGAGTTCACATAGACAAAGAAAAAGAAGATTCTTTTTATATTTTTATAAATATATTTGATATATTTGATATATTTTTAGTGGCATTGCCTATGTAGCTTGTGTGGCTCACTGGCTTCAGAAGGAATTAGTGCCTGAGTTGTGACTTGCAGAAAAACGGCAGTTAGATGAAGAAGGATCATTATCTACAAAGAATTTGTCAATGTTTTGATTTTGTTTTCATGGTTAGGGCTTCTGTGACTGTGCCACAGGAATTGGAGGGAGTGGGGACTCTTATTTTAACTTGAGCAACTTTGCTTTCATTTATTTTCTGTGTTGGACTTCCAAATAAGATTTTGTTTGACAAAATAGTATTTACTGCTAGTTAAACTTTGGCTTTTTTAAGATTTATTTTATTTATTTATGCATACAAGAACTTGGGTGTAGGCCAGCAGTGCAGGGGGTGAGAGGATTCACCAGAGACAGAGTGGGAAGCAGAACAGGGGGACTGACTGAAATACACTGCTAAGGGGAGCAGCGGGCAAGATAGGCGAGGTATGCTATACCACGTGGGTTAGCTCCCTGGCCTGGGATGGAACTCAGGCCAGATAGCTTGATAGTGCTGAGAATTTAACCCTTGCGCCACCATGGAGACCCCATTAGTAAAACTTTGAATTCATCCAACAGAGAACCAAACCTTGTTCTTTGTAATTTGTTGTTCTAACTCTCTATTTAGCCTACAGGTTTTTATTTCTTACATAATAATAGAGTATAAGTTAATCATACTCAATTGCACTCCATTGTAGTCCCAAGTGCTCGAGTAACTTAGACTTCCTTGTTGTGAGGAACAGACATTCTCATATAATCTTTAGCAATACATATTTGGTAAGGATATAGGGGGAAGAAAGGAATCATATGAATGGACTCATTTGGCTTAACGAAGCTGGAATTTTAGGACATAGCTGCTCTAGAGCAACGCTTGAATGAATGTGCTGCTTTCTTACTGCTTTTGTTCCTGTCCATTCTACCTTTCCCTCCATTCCTTTAACTCAACTTCTCTTTTTTTTTTTTTTTTTTTTTTTTTTTGGTTCCCACTGTTTTCTTGTTACTTTACTATTAATTGACCACTCTGTTCTCATCCTACTTTTGCAACTCAGGACTGCTACTTGAGACTCCTAACTTTCATACACGTGTATTACTACTACTTCATGCCTTGACCATGGTCTATCTCTAAGAGACTGGATATTATTGGATTGATTAGATATGTCAACTGATATAACCAATTTTCTGATGCAATTCAGAGAGAAATTTATTAAAGAGGTTATTCAGAGCAAACTGAGGATTTAAATCTAAGGAGGCAGCATCAGATGTCTGTTGAGTGCTGGTCCTGCCCTCCAGGTGTTTAGGTCTGTTGTGTACAGTTTGCAGGTGAACTATGGGCACGAAGGAGATACATAATTCTTAGCAGAGATAAAGGAGACCTCTGGCTACATTCTGTTTAATGAAAAAGGCACCCTGTTTTGATGTTATATGTAACATCAAAAACCATCTCTTAGTCGGGTTATAATGGGAGTAGCATGAGAACTGAGTCTTATGAAGATTCCTTTCTATCCTAGAGTGTGCTTCTGCATATGTGAAGGCCAGGCTCCATACCTTATCTCTAGTTCCTTCTTCCAGCTTCTCACAAAGTAACAAGGCAGGTGAGGTGTGGGGGTCACCTTGGTGTGTGTTATGGTGGCACAGCGTCTTCACAGCAAAGCTTTTTGGTTAGTTTTCCTTCTTTTTTGCTGACTTTACACCTTTGTAGCTGCCAACTCAGCAATTTCCCAGAACAGTGATGTCTCTAACAAGCAGTAGGAATTTTCTTTCACTCTTTTTTTTTTTTAATAGAGGCATGTTATTTATTTGTTTGTTTGTTTGTTTATACATGCACTGGGTACAGTCAGAAGCACGGGAGGGTGAGAGAATTCACCAGAGCCAGAGCAGGGAGCACAGCAGGCTGAAGGACCGAAGTACACTGCTGAGGGGAGCAGCGGGCGGCAGGAGAGGTCTGCGCGCCATGTGGGACCCTCCTCTGGTGGCTGGGGAGCAGCCGGGGATCGAACCGGCTCTGCAGAGGCCGCGGGCAGCTTTGCAACCCAGCGCTCAACCGCTGCACCACCTGGGAGGCCCTCTTTCACTCTTTCAGTAACAATTTCGTAGATTTTTTTCAGGAGTTGTGCTAGACCCATCCAAGGCAACTGTTTGTCCTATAGAATCTCCCTTTGGTTCATTACCTGATGTTCAGGCTGTTTTACTGGGAATAAGGGCAACAGACTACCATGCTTTCTCATAATAATAACATTTTCTGAAGATTTGCTATGTGGTAGAAATTTTACCTATATTTATCTTATCCTCACAACAGCCCTCTGAAGTAGGTGCTTTATTAACTCCATTTTACCAATTAGAAAGCAAGGTACGGGAAGGCTAATTTTCAAAGGTTACAGAGTTCATATATACTGTTTTCTGAACTGTAACCCTGCAGTCTGACCACCCAGATTTCAAGCTCTCTGTTATTAAACTGCACTACCTGTCCATGAAAATTAAGTCATGACAGAATTTGATTTTACTGAAGTTATTCATTATGTCCCTGCCATAGTGGGAAGGGTTATATACAGAGAATCAGCCATCATTAATAATTTGCCAGGTCCATACAGTGCTAAAAGGTTATAACTTAATTCTAATGTATAAAAGCATAGCCACAACAGCTGTGTAGTCCTTTTATCTGACTTGTGCCCAGTGATGCATTTTATCATTTGTAACTGAAATAATAAGCAATTTAAATATTACCTCATCTATGGATATGAAAATTTCATACTTTTGGGACAGAAAAATAGCAGGTGACTGGTGTAATATAAAAAACTAGTTACAGAAATTATTGTATTTCATTGAGGAGGGAAAAATCAAGATAAACTTTCTATCACTGCATATTTTCCATTTGTATGAGAGACATGTCAATGGCCTGTGAGTTCACAACTTCTTCAGGTTTACTCATCCTGTCTAGATACATTTGATTTGATCTGGGTAGGGTTTATGAGGCGTGGCTACTCAGTCATTAATCAGTAACCAAAACCTTTTATCTTTACTTGTTAAGATTAGCAGATTAGTAAAATAGAGAAATGGAAGCTGATTGGGGAGCTGAGGCCATTATACTTAGGTGCTTGCTGTGAGACAAGATAATTCTACCTTGACTTGGTTTTCTGTTATTCCTAAAGCCTATTTATTTCACAATACTTGTGCTACTACTCAGTTTGTACCCCACTCCTTTCAACTTGCACTCATCTAAAATAAGTTTATTCCTTGAAATCTAATGAGTCTTACTATGTATAACATCAGTATTATGATGAACTTTGGGAGCCCACAGCTGCCATTATCCATGTGTTGCCAGTTATTTTTTACTTTAAAATGTAAGACTCTTATTTTGGGCCCATTTGGGCCTTATGTGCTTTAAGTCTACTGAAAATTGGTGGTGTTTCTTCTTTCTAGAAGTGGCTATATATCAATAGATGAGTGACCCAGCATGGGCCTGGGATCAAACTAGATTTGAATCTCAGCTCTTCACTCACCAGTTGAATGACATTGGGCATGATATTTCTCTTTGTGCTTCAGTGTCCTCAAATATAAAATGGTCGTAATAACCCTCCTACATGAGATTGCTAGGAAAATAAGATGAATTAATACACCTGAAGTGTTTACAAAGCAGTCATCACAATCATTTCTCAACCTTTTGCCTATGAGGTTTAGCATCTGTTCTTAAGTTTAACAAAGCACTTACCCATATAGTAGGGACTAAAAACATCATTGTGATTATTGTGATGCTGATGTTTTGATGATAATAGAAGATATCTTTGCCACCAGGCTGCCTCCAGCCCTGAAACCATTTGCTAAGTCTAGAGAAGTGATCTCCAAATCCATATTGTCAGCTGTGACCTATCTGCTTGAGTTTTTGATTTATTAGTTCTAGATGGAGACAAGGAATTTGTATTTTCAGATATTGAAATATTATGCTAAATGAAAGAAGCTGGTCGCAGACTAATTCCACTTACATGAGATGTCCAGAACAGACAAATATAAAGAAACAGAATTTAGGTTAATTGTGAATGAGGGAATTGTGAGTGCTAGTGATATATGTTTCTTTTGGGAGTGATAAAAATGTTCTAAACTTAAAATTGTAGTGATGGTTACACAATTGTGAATATTCTAAAAATCATCAAATTCGGGCCTCTCCTGGTGGTGCAGGGATTGAGCGCTGGGCTGAGAAGCTGCCCGCAGCCTCTGCAGCGCCGGTTCGATCCCCGGCTGCTGGCGAGGGTCCCACAGGACATGCAGACCTCTCCTGCGCCCGCTGCTCCCTTCAGCAGTGTATTTTGTCAGTCTGCCTGTTCTGTTCCCCACTCTGGCTCTGGTGAATTCTCTTATCCTCCCACGCTTCTGGCTGTAACCAGTCCTAGTATAAATGAATAAACAAATCTTTTAAAAAAATCATCAAATTCTATACCTTAAATGAGTGAATTGAATATTGTGTGACTTATATCTCAATAAAGATGTTTTCTTAAGAGGCATTAAGAAATGGGAGGATGAAAATATTTTTTAAAAATTGGGCAGAATTAAGTAGAGAAGCTGAGACAAGGGTGCAAACTGGAAACTTAAAAAGAAATTTTCTTTAAAAAATGCTTTTATTCTCACACACAAACACATAATCTAATGATCTGAAAGTTAGATCTCTGGGAACTTCAACTCCTAGAAACTGCCCTTTATAGGAGATAGATTTTTTTTTAAAAAAGATTTATTTATGAATACAAGAGCCAGAGGTACGAAGAGGTGAGAGGATTCACCAAAGACAGAGTTGGGAATTAGAACAGGTGGACTGACTGAAATGCAGTGCTGAGGGGAGCAGTGGGCAAGACAGGAGAGGTCTGTTGTGCATGTGGGTCAGCTAGAACTCCTGCTGCAGTGGCTGCTGATAGCTTCATAGTTCTGAATCTTAACCCCTTGCACAAACAGGAAGGCCCCTATAGGAGATAGATTTAAAAGAAAAAACTAAAGCTTTTGAGTTCAGAAAACACTTGCGTTAAAATCGCAGACAGGAATTATTTTTTAACTCACAGATAATGGTGTTGGAAAAAAGCCTCAAAATAAATCCAATTAAAATAGAGACCAAAAATTAATAGTAAAAGAATCAAAACAAAAGAAACCTCTTTGTGAAAAATTAAGCTAAACTTTGTCTTTGACAAATTTTAGGTTATGGTTCCAACTTAGCTGGTTTTTAGTTTAAACAACCATTTGTGTTGTCTTACCCTCCCCACTCCCCACAAAAGGGAGCACATCATAGATTTATAAAGATACAATAGATTTATAAATTGTAGGAAAGCACAATTGGATAGCCTTTACATAATGCTCTACTTTCACAACTAATACATTAGTTTTGTAAAATTAACTAAGAACTTAATTTTTCTCTATGACCTTTCTTAGGCATTTAATATTGTAATCATTCTTTATTTGGATGCCTGTCATTATCTCTGTAGCTTTTTCTCTTTGGTTGTTACCTGGTCTGTTTCTTTGAATTGTTGCACTGGCTTTACTTTTGTTGGCAAGCAGTCTTTAGTGTGACTTTTAAAGGTTACTGGGTCCTATTTGTTTTGCAAGACTGGTGGCTTCATTTTGCAGCTGATTTGTACTGTGCTGTTGAATTATCTGTGAGAACCTGATAGGAACTGATATTAATTATTAGCAAGGGAGAAGTCAGGGGATTAACTTTATAGGTGAACAATTTATTGGTGGATATTTTTATTTGATGGTCAGCTTTGTACTCTAGATAATGAATATTCATGTAAAATGGAATATCTGTATTTGTTGGAGAGCTATTGTACTGGATGCTAAGTCAAATCTCGTTGACTCTTTAGTATAAAATTTTAAAAATAAGATCGCCTATATTCAGTGAACTAGAAGTAGTAAGGTAGCTAGTTCAAGGTGGGAATAAAGATTGAGGTTCAGGTGATACTGCCTGATGTTGAAAATAGGAAACTGATTTACTATATAGTAATGCAGACTATAATTCTGTTTTATCAGTGGTGAAATCTGACAGTTATGTGATACTCGTTACTGTACAAAAGCACTTTTACATTAGAAATTGCATGTAATTACTGTAGCAACCCTATAAAGTATTTCTCATTTTACTAATGAACTTGAGCTTGGGGTCTGAAAGGCAATAGAATTAATTCCTCAAAACATAAGAACCCAAGTCTTTTGCATTTATTTATTTATTTATTTTTAAAGATTTATTTATGTTTATAAGAACTGGGGTATAGGCCAGAGGTGTGGGAGGTAAGAGGGTTCACCAGACAGAGCGGGGAGCAGAACAGGCAGATAGCCAAAGTACACTGCTGAAGGGAGCAGCGGGCGAGTCAGGAGAGGTCTGCTGCACCATGTGTGTAGCTCCCTGGCCGGGGATCAAACTCACATTGCAGAGGCTAAGGACAGCTTCACAGTGCTGCGCTCAACCCCATGCGCCACCAGGGAGGCCCCAAGTCTTTTGCATTGAGACCTTATGATGTTTCCATTGTAATATGCTGCTTCTTTGTAGAAAAACAGAAACCCTACAAATATCTCTTTTGTACTAGTAAAGTAACCTCAAAACACTTCCTTCCTGGATGACTGCTATGCTGAATTACTATGTCATATTTAAGTGATGTTTTTTCATTCTCTAATGTTATGAAACAACCTAAGATAGCTTTGAAAATGAATAAAACTATATAAACAGTGTCATAATGTTAATTTTCAAATAATTACCATGACACATACCATGTCATACCATGTATCACATAGTGATATTTGAGAAAAATAAAGTAAGTTTGCGCTTTTTAAAAAATGATGTGTTTTAATGACATTTTAAAATTGTGGTATGCTAGAACTTAACATTAATTTTTGTGGATCTAATAGCTGTGTTTGTTCTTTTACTTACTAAGAGTGAATGAGTTTTTTTTAGTGAATTTGCTTAAAATAGAAATCCAAGTATAATTTAACTGTCTTTTACTCTAGTCTCTATAGAAGCCGAAATCCATCCATCTTCATTCTTCAAAATGCAATGGAATATGCCAAGGACTGTGTTCCACCTGGCACATAGGACATGCATGGAACCACATAAAGCTGGTCTTTTTGGACATTGTCAAAACATAAAGGGACCGTTATTTTTGTACAATGCTGAATCCAGAGTAGTTTTGGTTCAGGGCTCTCAAAAACAATGGTTGCATGTATCTGGTGTCCAATGTGTTACAAAGGAAAGGAAACCATATGATGCTCATCCATCCCTACCAGGGGTCCTTCACTGTAAAGAGTGGGAGCAAGACACTTTATCCAAGAGGGTTATATCGACCAATTCCACATCTTCAGGAACGGCTTCAGAAAAAAAGGAAGAACCTGATCCTTTACAAGACAAATCTATTAGTCTTTATCAGCGATTTAAAAAAACATTTAGACAGTATGGAAAAGTTTTGATTCCAGTGCATCTAATAACTTCGGGTGTTTGGTTTGGAACATTTTATTATGCAGCCATAAAGTAAGTTTTTCTTGTTTGTTATCTTTCTGTTTTATCAGAATGTAAATTTTCTTGATTGTGTTAATGAAAAGTTTTGATAGTTTTTTGTTTTAATGTCTTTAATTGATAAAGACTACTTTTCATAGCTGTTTTTCACATTTTATTAATAGGTGAGGTCTTTACCACTGAGTTAACTGAAGAAAGGATGACCATTTGCTTTGTGGTACCTAGAATGGCAGGAATACTGATTGTCAAAATGACAAAATGAGGGAAGTTTGTGAAGCATAGTTTGTCAGGCTGTGGAAGCTTTACAGTAAAAAGTAGATATTACTATTTGAATCAGACCCTCATTAACACTGTGTTGTTTTAATAGAATTATCTTCTTATCTAAGAGATTTAAGAACTAAAGGTGGAAGAAACAAGGTTGGACTTGTAGTTGATTTTTTAATTTAACCCTTGTGAAGGTTTCTTTAGTTATCGGTTTCCTCTTGTTTTAGATAGTAGGTAATTTTACTTGATGCTGAACAGCCATATCTCTTAATAATAGGTATTAATATTAGTTTAATATTAATAATTTTTAAGTTAAGAAATTTAATTTTTTGAATTTATAAATAAATTAGATGTTTGCAGTTACCACAATAATAATAGATTCAGGCAAGTTTCTTTCCTAATTACAAAGAGAAAGACTACATGTACAATGGAGCAACCTTGGACTGGCTTCAACCAAGTCAAACTCACTGACACCAATAATGGAAAAAGCTGACATTTATGAACCCTGTTGTGATTCACTGACACCAACACAGAATCAACTGTGCAGTTTTCCTGTTGAGAAATATTTAGCCTTAATCTATTATTGAAGTAATAATCAGATGAATCCATGTGGAGGGATATTCTACTGCACAGATGACCTGAAGAGTTCAAAAAATCTCAAAGACTAAAAAGACAATCTGGCCTTAACAAAAAATGGTAGGCTAGAAGAGCACTTCTAGAGATAAGGAGATAGACTTGACAAGATGTCAACAAGAGCATACCGGACAATTCAGAAAATTTCAATGTTACATAATATATTATTAACTATGTACTATTGTATATGTTAAATTTTTTCAATGTGATGATTACATTTTGTAAAGAAGAAGCACAGAACAATAGCCTTGTTCTTATTTAAGGATGAAGAGTTAGAGTCTGCAAAACTATGCACAGTAAGATAGAATGAACAAAAATAACTAATAACTCAATTTAGAGACTTTGTCTATCTTTTCATCCACCTCTAAACATTATTTGCAATTTATGGCAACTGCTTCTTCACTTATCTTTAATTCTGAGAATAGAATGCCCTGTTAGAATAATCAACATTTTCACTAAACCCATAGAATCATTTATTCTTTGCACAATAATGCAGTAAGTGGTGTTACATCACTTGTTTTTTACAATACTAGAGTTTGACATGCCATCTTAGAAGTTAAAGAAAAAAAAGTGCTAGTTAGGTCTTGAAGATTGAGTTGAAGTGTTGTAAGGAAATGGTGTTTAGTTGAGGAAAACTAAAATCATAAATGATTCTTATTCTTTTCTCATAGGTTACTTAAAGCTGTTAGTTTTGCTCTGATAAATGCCTCTATTTTTCAAAATTTGCTAGTTAGGGATAACTGTGTGTAAAAACAAAGCAGAAGTTGCAGAGTGTAAAGGCAGCACAACACAGTGATGTTTGTATATGTTGTTCTTTTAGAGTGAAAATAAGTACTTGATAATCCAGAATTGACTTTTAAACAAAATTTGGACTTGGTGTTTTCAGATATTCTTTTGAAAATATTTACCTCCAAAAGTTTGTGTATATATAAATTACTTTCTGTTTCTTTCTTAGAGGAATGAATGTCATTCCTTTTCTAGAACTCATTGGATTGCCTGACAGTGTAGTAAACATCCTGAAAAATTCCCAGAGTGGAAATGCACTAACAGCATACGCCTTGTTTAAGGTAGGTAAACTGTTATAAATTGTTCCTTACACTTCACCAATGAGCAGCTCAGTTCACCATAAAACTCCATGTTAGCTCCAATAGTTCTTTTATGACTTAAAATATTGTATTTTAATCTGATGACTACAGTTAATTTTTTTAAGTGGAAATAAAATTTTTTAGGAAGTATGTCTTGAATATAGGTAAATCATTTATAACGTGATCAGATGAATAAGACATGAATTTCTAGGGTAGTTACCTTTTTGACATTTCTTTTGATAATATATTAATTTTCTATATTCAGAGAGCCACACATTATCTGACTTGTCAGTGAAATTTAGCATTTTATTTATATGTTATACTATATATACATATATACATATATATTACTTATGTATTGTTTATACATTAAATGCATATTTTATTGATATCAATATATTTATAACAGTTCATCTTTTTAATTGGTAAAGTGGTAAAGTTCAATAAACTTTGACTTTGTTTTATATGATAAACCTTAATTTTGTATGTTTTGCAAAATGTAGGTTTCATTTTAGAAGTTTATAGTCTTTATAAAAACTGTTCTCTGAATTCAGATAATGACATCTTTTTAAGTAGTTTCTACACCTGTGGGTCTATATTTTGAAGAGGTAACTCATTAAAAATTGTGGAATTTAGCCATTAGTCTTGTTTTTCTCAGTTAACAGATTCTTAGGAGGGGCTATGAAGCTTATCTCCAGAAAAGAAACAGAAAGAATTTGGTAGCTAGATGTTATTTTTACTTATATTGTATAAGAATATTTAGAATTATAGTTTATAGTAAACATAACATTGTTTTATTGTCATCCTCATTAGTATTCTCTGTAAAGAGAATATTTATTATATTTATTATAGACTTTGACTAATGGCTAAAGCTTAATTGCTGGGTTTTTCAGCATTAAAACTTACAAAATTCATAAATTATCAAATTTCTAGCCATAGTGATTAAACTATTTTCTTAATTATACTTGCTCCTTAACCCACGTTCCCTAAACATATATGACACTTCAATTCATATCACAGTGTCTTAAATGCTCCTATTGATAGTTTTTTAATGTTTGTTTTCTTTATTTAAGTGTTGTTGGTTACCAATACTTAGAAACTCAGAATCATGCCTGATACTGTGATGTATAGGCAAATCAGTGCTCAGTTTGTGTTTGTTGAGTTACAACTGATATATAAAGCTGTATATGTAGCTACATTAGTATCAGCTAATGTAGCTTTTTTTCCTGTTTCCTGTTCCTCTGCGAGGTGGGAAATGTGGAGGGAATTCTCCTGGGCAATGAACTCTGAGATTTATTGCCTCAATAAGGCAAAGTCCCAAAATGAGGTGTGGCAAAAATTAGAATAACCTGTGAGTATGACTATGTGGCACTGGCTAGATTGTAATCATTAATTCCTACAGCTGTCTTTGATATACACCATTATTGAGTTGGCAAAAATTTGTTGAGCCCCTACTGTGCTCAACAGTGCTATTCTTGCTACTGGGAATAATATTAACTAAATAAAACAACACAAAATACCTGCCCTCATGGAACTTATATTCCATTCTGGTGGTGGGAGGCAGTCAGAGAGACAAGGTAAAGTTTTGTTTTTGTTTTTGTTTTTGTTTTGACAAGGTAAATTTTTAAAAACACACACACACAAATGGTATATTTAGATGACAGTAAATACTAGGAAAAAAAGAACAAACCAGCAGTGGGGATGTATTTATGGTATTATTTGGGCTTTTCTTTTTTTTCCAGAGGCAGGGCTGCAGTTTTAGAGGGAAGGTCTCACTGAGAAGGTGATAGAGTTTATCAGGTAGCTGTTTGGGAGAAGAGGCAGGGCTGCAGTTTTAGAGGGATGGTGTCACTGAGAAGGTGATAAGAGTTTATCAGGTAGTTGTTTGGGAGAAGAGCATTCCAAGCAGGAAAAACCCTAAGTCTGCATGATACCTGGGAAAGGTGTGACTGGAACGAGCAGGCAGCAGGTGACCATCTGGCCAGGTCAGGGCAAGCTTGAGGAGGTGGAAAGTCACTGGGCAGTTTTGGGCATCTGACTTGTTTTAACAAAATCACTTTGGCTGCTGTATAGAGAACAGTCTGTTACAGGGCCAGGAGGTCAGTCAGTGGTCTGGGTGACAACAGATAATCACAGGACCAAGGTGGTAGCAGGAGAGGTGGTAAGAAGTGGTTGGTTCTGGATACATTTGAAGGATGGGATTTTGTAATGTGTTGATTGGAAATTGCTTGAGAAAGCTGTTATCCAGGTTTTAACCAGAAGAAATGAAGAATAGATTTGCTGTTTTCTGAGATGCAGACAACTTTGAGAGGTAGCAGATTTGGTGTGGGGGCATTGGCTAAAAGGTTATTTTGAACAAATGATATTTTGAGATTCTTAGACATGCAAGTGGAAATGAGGAGGTGGTGGTTTATACAGAAAACCTTGGAAAAGGCTCAGTCTGGAAATTTAAATTTAAGAATCACCAGTGTATAGATAGCCCAAGACATGACTGGAAAAGACTGCCAATGAATGAGGGAGGTGGAGAAAAGAAGTGGTCCAGGGACTGAATGCTGTCCCACCAAAAGTTAGGTGACATAAGGAAGAATCAGCAAGAATGCCTGGGAAGGGGGCAGGCAGCCCAAGAGGTAGAGGGTACTAGGGACACAGAGACCTGGCTGCTTCATGGGAAAAGCTGGCCCAAATGTGTGATTCTTCAGAATCATACTTGTGGATTGGGGGTCCCTACAGTGACTGACAAGAGCAGGTTTTGTGGAATGGTGAGGATGAAAATTTGGATAGAGTAATCAATTCAAGAGAAAATGAGGGGGAAATTGGATATAGGAGCACAGAGAACTCTTGCTAAGAGTTTTGGTGTACTGCACACCTTCTATAGGACTGAATTTTAAAACAAAAAGCCTCAAAATGTGATGCAGCCCCTCTCTTTCCCTCCCTCCCTTTCGCCCTCCCCCCCCCCCTCAATTCTCTATGATCAGTCCATCTCCTGTTTAGTTTTGGTCCTTCAGTCTCTGGTCAGAGTTAAACCTGTACATATCTGCAACTATATACAGTCTCTTTGGTCCAATGGAAGTTCCTGATTAGGATTCCGTACGCAGAGTGGGAGTGGATAATATGAGAAGGTAACATAGGAAAAGTCAAAGGGAAGAGATTGGAAAGTGAAATTGAACTAAATTTAGTAAAAAATAAACATTTGGCCATCCTTCCCTTTCACCATCTGGTTCTGGTTTAGTTCTAGATATGCAGTGTTTGCAGGTTTGTGATGGAAGTGCTCCTGAGTGCTTCCTGATTCCCACTGAACCTACTGCAGGTTCACTAGCTCATGATGACAGACTTCAGTGCCACCATTGTGAATATTCTGCAACCTAAGGTTCAGTGTCTAAGTGACAAACATTTCTAGAAGGAGTTTATATACAGCATCCCTTTTAGGAGGAAAGCCATATAGGATAAAACTACTCAGCCTTGTGAAATAATAGTCATTTATACTGTTGGTAATAATCAAATAATAATTTGAAATTGTTTTTTGCTTAAGATGATAGTCATGATCAGGTGTTGATCTGCCCCTGTTTACTCTCTTTAGATTGCAACGCCTGCCCGATATACTGTGACTTTGGGAGGAACCTCTTTCACTGTGAAGTATTTACGTAGTCGTGGCTACATGTCAACACCACCTCCAGTTAAGGAGTATCTACAGGACAGGATGGAGGAGACAAAGGAGCTTCTCACAGAGAAAATGGAAGAAACAAAAGATAGGCTCACCGAAAAGTTACAAGAAACCAAAGGAAAAGTTTCTTTTAAGAAAAAAATAGAGTAGTGTGCCTTATTATATAACAGGTTATGAGAAATTCCTGCACTTTAACCCTTTAGAGACTACGGACAAAAATATATGTTTCTGAATTTTTTTTTTTTGGTTGTCCAAATTTATCAGTTGTCTGAGGGTTAAAGAACTACCTTTTAAAAGTTAAATATTACTAAAAAATCAGTGTTTTTTGGAAAGGAAGATATGAACCCATTGTCTTTCACATCAATAGCATCATTAAGCTTCAGAATCATACTTGTTTTATGTTTTATTGAAGCTATAATTTATGCAGACAAGGCAGTTGACTCCTTGAATAACCCATATGGCCCTAGACAAGATGTTAACACTAGGTTATTCATAGAGGTTTTAACTATATTCAGTTCTCAGTGTAGAGACAAACTTACCAAAACTGCCTGTGAATAAGAGATGAAAACAGTATGTAACAGTTATATACCACGTAAAATATAGACTTTATATGAAGATAGCTGAATAAAAATTTTCATATATATATAAATAAGATGTATTGGTTATATATTAATGAAAAAATTGATCCTTTTAAAATGATTTGTACCGGAAACTTGTCATAATTACATTTTTCAAAGCACACATATTTGGTCATAATACTTTTTCTCCTGGGACATAAACCCTCCTGTGAATCCTTTATATCCTCTTCAAGCTAATTATTTGGAGCAAAAGTGAAAAGAATATACTTTAACTTCATTGTTGAATTCGAATATTCTTAAGTAGCATCTTATGCTTGTGGTTCTCAGGTAGATACAGCTTTGGGAGGATGGAAAATGGTATCAGGTCATCACAGAGCTTGCTCAAGCTCCTGGGCACCTGGTGGGGCCTTCATCTTCACAAACTAGGGCTCCTTACCGACATCTTCATTTCAGAACTACTGAAGATTTCATTGTGGAATAAATTTAAAAATTGTAGCTACTGCATTTTCCCTTATATTGTAATCTCCTTGCATGAATATTGTATTTGAATTTTTAATAGCAAATTTGCTAGAAATTTAACAGCAAATTATCTGTTTAGAATGAGATTTTAGCCATTGTCAAGTATAAAAGCTGCTATGATTTGTATGTGTGTTTGAGGATCTACCCCTCTGTTTGCTTTTATTCTTAATTACTTTTTTTTATCAGTTCTAACCCTTGAAAAAAAGGCTATTTGGAAGAGAGAAGGGTCTCTTTCTAGATTGTAATTGCTTTGATTTATCTGATAGGCAAAAGGATGTCAGATGTCAGAGGGATTTGCAGAAACAATCCTGGGGGGATCGTGTCTGTTTGGCAGGATTTTTGTATGAAGTACTTAGTTTGCCCAAATTTAGAGAATACTTTAAAGGGAAAACATTTTATATTTGAATCACTATATTGGAACACTTTTTTAATTAATATGCTATAACTGGACTCTCTCGGGGAACGTGAAGTGGTGAGGGAGGGAGCAGGTGCTCTGCTGACTGGCAGGTTGGCTTGTCTTCTGACACAAGGGTGACTGTAATTAACAATAGATTTTAAATCTTAAACACAACATGTTTTAGCTTCTTTATTAAATAATTTACATTTTTGCAGAAATTAAATGCTAAAATATTTCCAATTTCTTTATTTTTTCCTTATTTTTTTAACCACTTGAGATTATGCCCAAGAAACTCTTCTAAAACAATTTCCCTTTACTTTTTGCATTGCATAGGGTATATTTTCCAATGGGGATCAATTGTAGGTTCTTACTCCTGAGACTAAAGTTGCTTATCCTGTGTATCCACCTTTTGTTCACTCCATTTTTGAGTTGTTGCCATCCAATTTCATAACTGTTGTGTTTCTCCAGTTATAGAAAGTGAGGCATTGATTGCTTTGAAATTCTCTAGTAAAAAATTCTCTAAAGGTGTGAGAAGTTTCTGTCATTATTTGGCATCAGGAATGATATTTGTATCATATATCAAATACTGTTGCTAGCACATTGCTAATCTACTCCTTAAAGCAAACTATAAATAGCTTGAAAGGGACACCTATAATATAGTAACAGGTAACAAGTGAAATAAATGATCAAGATTTGTTGTTATAGAATCTACCCCCATTTACTAATGAAAGCTATTACTATAGTTCTTCATACTCCATGATGAAGTGAAACTATTGGCTCTTATTTCAGTGATTTTAGAGAAAATTCAAGAAATCTTAAAAATAATAATAGTTTGAGCAGAAAAGGAGTTTGATGAAAAGAAAACTATATTAGACACATAGCTTTTTCCTGCATTCTTTCCACTGGGTTTAGGTCATCTTTAGGATTTCTTAACCAGTTCAAATATGATTAAAGCCACTATAAAATATGGTGACAGTAATGAAATAGATAGGTGATTTTAGCAAACAAGGCAGAAAAAGTATGCATTTTTCCTGATGTTTTTGAATTTTTCACAAATTTGTTGAGTCTCACATTTCTGAATTAATGATTCTTGGCAAAGTGTATGTTTATGGTAATAGCATATTCCTTTTGTTTGCTACAGTTGATTTTTTTTTTTAAATAGGGACCTTCATTTATTTCGGATTTTCAAAATCAAGTTTCCAAAGGCCTAAGTTAAAATATGTTAACCAGTGTTGGTTTGATGTATTTTTCACTATGAAATGCTTACTACCTAATTAACTTTATCTGTGCCCCAGAATTACAATGCATTAAATCATAATGGCCTAGCTGCCACAGCACAGGAGTAGTCAAGTAGCAAAGTGTAGACCTCTTTTTTGCCTTGGAATTTAACTACCTGAACCAGCAGTTACAGAACAGAGGGAGGTCAGTAATTTATCGTACACATTCTGCAAATATGAACTTGGTTCTGTCTCTCTTCGTCCATCTGTGAGGGTACAAACACACACACACACATACAGAAAACTGTATTATGTAGACTCAAGTTAGTATTAAATGGGATTCCAAAAGATTTTGCATTGTGTCTCTGAAGATACAGTGACTTCATTCTTCTCTTGGAGACTTGAATCATCTAGGGGACCCACTCCTTCAGTCAGGAATTTTGGCCTGGCTTTCTAATTCCTGAAAGATATTTTTCTTGTACTTTGGGCTTATATTTGAGAAATGCCAATTTTTATATTTTTGTATATATATTCCCTCTCTGAGGGTTTTTCCTTTGTGATTTCTGTGTCAAAATGGTTCATTTCAACTGATCAAAACAGGGAAATATGGTGGCAGAGTGAAGACACCAGACCCACCTCCAGACTTGCACAACAAAACTGATGCAAAACAAAGCTAACCGGCCCCTCCCCTCCTCCCCACCCCCTGCCCCTGCCTGGGGACAAACATTATCACTCCCAATAGGAGCATCAACCTGACTAAAAGAGGTAGAGAAAAACTAAGTGAACTTTGATTAAAGTAGTAATGGGCTACCACAACACACAAGATGGTGTTGTGGCTGTGGTACTACTGACTTACATGCCAACACTGGCACTCCCAAGACCTGGGACTGCAGAACAGAGGGTGCATTGCAGAAGAATTACAAAGTGAGGCCTACTGTCTTGAATCAGGTTCAGTACAGAACAGCTGTAACTGGAATCAGGTCAGAGCACCTGGTTCCTTATAGAAAAAAAGACTACTAGAGTCCAGACTGAGATACCTGCCACCTCCTATTACAGGCTTAGACATGCCATAAACCTCCTATCCTTTATTCCGTCTGGGATATCTAGAACACTTGCTGTCTTTCCCTCCCACCCTAAAAACACACAAAGAAATGCTTTACAACAGGAATCTCAAATTCCTGAGCCTACTGGTGGTAATCCTTTGATGCCTATTGCCCTGATCCTCATTTAAGCCACTTCCCCTCATTGGTACCAGGCCCACAAGTACTACAAGTACAGAAAACAGTTTAATATCCTTACTGACACAATGAGACAGAGGGACACAACACAAATGCCAGAATAAAAAATCCTTGAAGGCGTCCATGACTGAAGTTGCTGAGCATGACAGAAGGGAATTTCAGGGAAAGGGTTCTAGTAATGCTGATGGACTTAATAAAATAAAGGAGGATATAAAAAAAAAAACAAAGGTAATGAAAACAGGTGATTAGAAATATGGAGTTTAATGCTATAGTTGATTTTAAAAATACAATTAAGTGCCTTCATAGCAGGCAAACAAGTGAGGGACAGAATTAATGAACTTAATACTAGAGAACAAAAGGACAAAACAGTTTTCATTAAAAATGAAAATATAAGAGCTCTCTGGGACAACTTCAAGAGAAATTACATCTGCAACATGGGGATCTCAAAAGGAGAAGAAAAAGAAAGGCATAGAAAACTTATTCAGAAATAATCACTCCCTGGTGGTGCAAGGGGTCAAGTCTCAGCACTATGAAGCTATCGGCCACCACTGCAGCATAAGGTTGATTCCCAGCCATGGAGCTAACCCACATGGTGCAGCAGACCTCTCCTGTCTTGCCTGCTGCTCCCCTCAGATGTGTATTTCAGTCAATCCACCTCTTCTTCCCACTCTCAAGTGAATCTTCTCACCTCCCCCCCCACACACACACACACCTTGGCCTATACCCCAGCTCTTGTATACATAAATAAATAAAAATAAATCTTTTTTTAAAAAAACTAAAAAAAAGATCACTGAAAACCATCTCACCAGAAGTTAGGATGAACCAGAAGTTAGGATCCAAGAGGCCCAAAGAGTTACAAAGAAAATAATACCAGATAGACATACACAAAGACACAATAAAAAAGTTGCCAATCACCAATGCTAAAGACAAAATACTCAAAATATCAAGAGAAAAAAGGGCAACATATAAGAGAACAGCAATCGAACTATCAGCAGATTTTTCAACAGAAAAGGACTGCAAAGAGAGATTCAGAGAACTTAAAAAGACCTCCAATCCATAATCAACAAGATGGAGAGTAACGCATTTCACTGAAAAGCAAAATGTCAAAGATTTTATCAACACCAAATCACATTAAGAAAGAAATCCTAAAATATATACGGAAGGTGGTGATCAACATGGCGGCGAGGAAACGCTGCGAGTAAGATCTGCCATTAAAAAAAAGTTAATAGGAAGGAAAAGCGGCAGGTCCCAGTGAGAACTGGGACACGGAAGATAAACGGACGACTCCAGCAAACTACCCTAAGAAGAAAGTTGCCATAAAAGAGGACTAGAAGGGAGGGAAGCTCAGAACATTGGTACCCTCACCCACCCACAAAGTCGGCAC
Organism: Talpa europaea; assembly: GCF_964194135.1. Taxonomy (NCBI): domain Eukaryota; kingdom Metazoa; phylum Chordata; class Mammalia; order Eulipotyphla; family Talpidae; genus Talpa; species Talpa europaea. Next base: position 99,089 of record NW_028168032.1, on the reverse strand, counting down.
TCTCTGACCAACAGAAAGGAAGAAAAAAACAAAAACAAAAAAATTAAAACAACCAACAAGAACAAACTACACATCAAGCAGGACTGTGAGTGGAAAGGAACTATTTCAACCACCACACCCCGTGAACGGGAGCTGTGGAGAACCCTGCAGGATTCCCCGCGGAGGTGAGCGAACAGCTCCAGGCGCCATTAGAGAAAAACAAAGACTCCCGGAGACCTACAAACAGCCCCAGTACAGCCGTAAGCTTGTGCAGAAAAGCAGCCCGCTTGAAAAGCAAGCGCGCATCACGGCTGCCCAGGTCCCCATGCCTGCAACCTAGGCTTGCAGGGAGACGCGCGGGGGCCCTCACTGAGGTGAATGTCCCTCACTGAGTAATCAGAAACCAGGCGCCCGGACACGGGAGCCGGGTGCAAAAGGCAGCATTTCTGCCGACACTGAACTGGGCTACAGCCCACGTCCTGGTCCTGAGGGCTTTGGAACTGAGACGCGGGGCATGTAATTTGGGGCATGGTTCCCCACGATGGTGGGGCACAAGGCAGACACAGCACCCCAAAGCCGTTGAGGCTTTCCGCACCACTGCCACCCTGTTTCCCGTCCCATGGGGTGAAAAAAATAGCTCCCCTGGACACAAGGAGGGATCTCTGGCGCCACCTAGCAAACAGAAAAAAAAATCACCAACACCCCATAGAACAGTCTTTCTTCAGAAAGACTGCTTGAAACCAGCAGAAGGCTCCCTGAGGAGCCAGAGGTGAGCTGGGAAGTTCGCCAACACCAGGCCCCTTCTGACCAGCAGTCCAAGCCCAGAAGGGGAGCGGGCACCCACGGCCGGGGCAGACCAGGCACGCAGGGAGTGCGTCCCGCATCGCCAGTTTAGAACAGGGACATTTCTTCAGTAAAGACTGCCTGAAACCAGCAGAAGGCTCCTGGAGGAGCCAGAGGTGAGTTGGGAAGTTTGCCCACGCCAGGCCCCTTCTAGCCTGCAGCCCAAGCCTGGAGAGGGAGCGGGAACCCACCGCTGGGGCAGACCAGACGTGCAGGGGAGTGAGTCCCCACATTGGCATTTTAGAACAGGGACCTTTCTACAGAAAAGACTGCTTGAAACCGACAGATGGCTCCCGGAGAAGCCAGAGGGGAGTGGAGTTCACCCAAGATGCCGGCCAGTCCCAGCAACACAGTGTCCCAATGCATACAGCAAATTAGAAAACAGACAGTAGAGAGTAGAAGAACCATACACAACCTAGCAACTCCTCAGGAAAAAAGCACACCACATAAAGAAAACCACCCCCCAAATTGCAACGACAGTAACTTGGAAGAACTTCTGAGCCTTCCAGAAAGAGAATTTAAAATTGCCATGATTTAAAAAATGGCAGAAGTCATAAAGGAAAACAATAATAAGGGAAAAATAATCAACAATCAGAAGAATGAAATTGAGTCCCTAAAGAGGGAAGTAAAAGAAATGCAGGAGATCAAAGAATTAATGGAGGCACTAAAGAAATCTGGGAAATGCAATGAAAGCAGAATAGATGAAATGGAAGAACAAATAAGCACTCCTGAAGACACAAAAATAAAAAGAACCAAAACAGAAAAGGAAAGAGAAGTACGAAGGAAAAAGACTGAAGAAAGACTTCAGGAACTATCTGACTCCATGAGGAAAGGAAATATAAGAGTTATAGGAATACCAGAAGGAGAGGAGAGAGATGTAGGAACACAGAAAATATTCAAGGAGATAATTGAAGAGAACTTCCCAAACGTGAAGAAGGAGCTGAAAATTGCTATATAAATAAATAAATAAAATCAAAGGAAAGACAAACACAATGGCAAATACAGATGCTAACATATCAATATTAACTCTAAATGTAAATGGACTAAATTCTTCAATAAAAAAACACAGAGTCACAGGCTGGATTAAGAAACAAAACCCAACCTTTTGCTGTTTTCAGGAAACACATTTAGCTACAAAAGATAAAAATAGACTCAAAGTTAAGGATGGAAAACAATCCTACAAGCAAATGGACCAAAAAAGAAAGCAGGAACAGCTATACTTATATCAGATAAAACAGATTTCAAACTAAAAAGATAAAAAGAGACCCCAACGGTCACTACATTAGATCAAGGGGACAATACTTCAAGAAGAAATAACACTCATTAACATATTCACCCAATGAAGGAGCACCAAAATATATCAGACAACTATTGTCATCTCTGAAAACAGACATCAGAGAAAACACACACGTAGTGGGAGACTTCAACACATCACTATCAACAATGGATAGATCAATGAGACAAAAAATAAGTAAAGACACTAAAGCTCTAAATAAGGACATAGAGGTCATGGGCTTAACAGACATCTATAGAACACTAAACCCAAAAAAAAAACGGAGTACACATTTTTCTCAAGCACACACGGATCATTCTCCAGGATCGATCACATACTGGGGCACAAGACAAACATCAACAGATACACCAAGTTTGAAATCATACCAACCATCTTTTCTGACCATGAAGGCATCAAACTAGAAATAAACCATAAATAGAAGACAAGGAACTTTCCTACCTCATGGAGATTGAAAACCACACTACTGGAAGACCACTGGACTAATGAGGAGATCAAAGAAGAAATTAAAAAATTCTATGAATTGAATGACAAGGAGGACACCAATTTCCTAAATGTATGGAATGCAGCAAAAGCAGTAATAAGAGGAAAATATATGTCAATAGAGGCTCACATCAAGAAACATGAAAGAACACAAAGAAACAATCTTATCTCAAAGCTCAAAGATCTAGAAAAAGAACAACAACAACAAAAAACCCAAACCCAGTAGAAGAAAAGAAATAATAAAATCCAAAGCAGAAATAAATGAAATTGAAACTAAAAAAAAAAAATCCAAGATATCAATGAAACCAAGAGCTGGTTCTTCAAAAAAATCAATAAAATAGACAAACCCCTAGCCAGGCTCACAAAGGAAAAAAGGGAGAAAGCACAAATATACAGGATCATAAATGAAAGAGGAGAAATCACAACCGACACAGCAGAAATCAAAAGAATAATCAGTAACTACTATGAACATTTATATGGAAACAAGCTCAACAATCTAGAGGAGATGGACAAATTCCTACAACTCTACAATCACCCATAGCTAGATAAAGAAGAAGTAGAACACCTAAACAGACCAATTACAAGCAGCAAAATTGAAATGGTAATCAAAACCTCCCCAAATACAAAAGCCCAGGACCTGATGGATTTACAAATGAATTCTACCAAACATTCAGAGACGAATTAGTACCTATCCTTCACAAACTCTTCCAAAAAATTGAGAAGGAAGGGACAATACCAAACACGTTCTATGAAGCCAACATTACACTAATACCAAAACTGAACAAGGACAACACAAAAAAGGAAAACTACAGGCCAGTCTCCCTAATGAACACTGATGCAAAAATCCTCAATAAAATTTTAGCTATCAGAATCCAACAATGTATCCATAAGATAATTCACCACGACCAAGTGATAGCTTTACGATGCTGTGCTTAACCCCTTGCACCACCAGGGAGGCCCAATTTTAAACATTTATATCTCAATGATCACCTTAAATGTAAATGGCTTGAAGGGTTGAATGGATTTCAAAACAAAGGGCAACCTGCTATTTACAAGACTCACTTTATCAACAAAAACAAATTCAAAGAAAGTTTGGAAAACAGTTATACAAGCTAATGGTAACCAAAAAATAAAAATCAGAACCAGCCATACTTTGATAAAATACTTTCATTAAAAGAGGTAAAAATAGGTAAAGGACACTATTATGATTAATGGTCTAATATAAGAAATAGCATAAATACACATGCACCCAATGATGGAGCACCAAGATAATAAAGAATAATAGAACTTAAGGGAGCTATTGATAATCATAATATTAGGGGACTTTAATATTCCACTTAGAACAATGAACAGAGCAATAAAATAAATTATAAATAAGGAAACAATAGCTTGCATGACCAAATAGGTCTAAAGACATCATTTGAACACTTAACCCTAAAACTGCTGCATGTAGATCTTTTTCTTTTAAAGATTGATTTATTTATGCATACAAGAACTGGGGTATAGGCCAGAGGTGTGGGGGGTGAGAGGATTCACCAGAGACAGTGGGGGAACAAAACAGGTGGATTGGCTGAAATACACTGCTGAGGGGAGGGGGGCAAGACAGGAGAAATCTGCTGAGTCATGTGGGTCAGCTCCCTGGCCAGGGATTGATCTGATGCTACAGTGGCTGGTGATAGCTTGATAGCACTGAGACTTTATTTAACCCCTGCACCACCAGGATGGCTCCCATGCAGATCTTTTTCAACTGCAAGAACAGACCTTATGTTGGAAACACATCAATTGTCAATAGAAACACAATGAAATCATACCTACATTCTTTAAAAAAAATCTAAAATATGTGTATGCAACTATTACTGAACCATCCTTTACATTCATTGGGCTATTGGTCATGAAATTTATATTCCTAAAACTTTGTAATAAGTAATGTGTGTTAGTACAAATTCTCCAACAATGCTTTTCAAGATAATATTGGATATTGTGATGTATTTATACCTTAATAAATTTTCAAATGAAAAAAAAAATCATACCTACAACTTTCTCTGACCACATGCCATAAAAATAGAAATAAAATACAAGGAAAACAAAATCAGGAAAAACTATGAATTATGAATACATAGAGATTAAAGAATGTGCTGCTTAAAAGATAAACACATGCAATTTGCAGCAACATGGATGGTGCTGGAAGGGACCATGCTCAGCGAAATAAGCCAGAAAGAAAAAGAAAAATACCAGATGGTCTCACTTATAGCAGGAATCTAGAAAACTTAAATAAAGGACCAGGAAAATGAGTAACTATAAGAAAGTGAAAATCAAAATCAACAAAACACTATGAACCAGAGACACTCTATGGGCAGTAGGTCGCGGGAGGGGAGGGATTGGGGTCAAAATAAGGGGGTTGCAATTGTATGTGGAATATAAAAATAAAATTTATTTAAAAAAAAAGAAATGGGTCAAGTTTTCAGCCATCTATACTTTGTTTACAAGAGACACATTTAAAACTGAGAGACAAAAACAAACTAAAAGTAAAAGTTGGAGCATGTTTAACAAGCTAATAATATACACAGAAAAGCAGGAACTGTTATTCTCATATCAGATAAACTATACTTTTAGGACAAAAATGGACACTGTAATGATCAAGGAAATGATTCACTAAGCAGACAGAACTGCTATTAATATTATGCACCTAGGGCCTCCCCTGGTGGCGCAGCGGTTGAGGGCTGGGCTCCAAAGCTGCCTGCAGCCTCTGCAGGCTGGTTCAATCCCCGGCCACCAGCGAGGGTCCCACATAGCGCGCAGACCTCTCCTGCCGTGCCCGCTGCTCCCCTCAGCAGTGTACTTCATCAGTCTGCCTGTTCTGCTCCCCTCTCTGGCCCTGGTGAATTCTCTCACCCTTCCGTGCTTCTGACTGTACCCAGTGCTTGTATAAATAAATAAATCTTTAAAAAAAAATAATGCACCTAAATCAGGAGAAGCTAGCTATATAAAGCAACTGGTAACAGACCTGAAACAACATATTGAGAAAAATACAATACCTCAAAACACCAATGTCATGAGGGACAGATAATCCAGACATAAAATCAACAAGAAAATAAAGTCTTTAAATGAAGTGTTGTATGAGATGGCTGTAATGGCCATTTTAGAGCTTTACATCCCAGAAAAAATGAATATACTTTCTTTTCGAGTGCACATGGAACATTCTCAAGAATAGATCATCTATTGGGATACAAAATATGTCTCAGAAGATACATGAAAATAGAAATTATATAAAGCAACTTCAGACATCACAGTGCTATAATGCTAAAAATTAACCACGGAAAGAATCCCAGAATAAATCAAAACACAAGGGGACTTTATGTTTCTGGGCCTCCCCGGTGGTGCAGCGGTTGAGCGCTGTGCTGCAAAGCTGCCCTCAGCCTCTGCAGCGCCGGTTTGTTCCCAGGCCTCCGGGCAAGGGTCCCACATGGCTCGCAGACCTCTCCTACTTTGCTGCTCCTCTCAGCAGTGTACTTCGTCAGCCTGCCTGTTCTGTTCCCCGCTCTAGCTCTGGTGAATTCTCTCACCCTCCCACACTTCTGGCTGTACCCAGTGCTTGCATAAATAAATAAATAAATCTTAAAAAAAAAATGTTTCTGAACAACTCTTGGGTCAAAGAAGAAATCAAAAACTATCTTTCCAGACTAAATCAGGATAAATAGACTGCTTAAGAAGTACAATCACAAGTGCAGAAATTGAAAGAATAATAAAAGTCTCCCTATGAAAAAAAGCCCAGGACTGGACAGCTTCTCCTGTGAATTCTATCAAACCTTCTAGGAGAACCCAATTCCTTTCCTTCTCAAACTCTTCAAAAAAATTGAAGAGGGTGGAAAACTCAACACATTCTATGAGGTCATTACTCCCAACTCCCAAAACCAGATAGTACAATAAAAAAAAGAAAGTTTTAGACTAATATCTGTAAGAAACATAGATAATCTTCAGCAAAACCTTAGCAAAGTGATTATGGAGATATATATATATATATATATATACACACACACACACATATATATATATTTATGTATATATATACACAATTTTTTACTTTTTACATCATTGTTCATTTTTTTCTGTTTTTTTATTTTTTAAATCTCTCATTTTTATTTATTTTTCATCATTGTTCATTTTTTTAAATAAATTTTATTTTTGTATTCCCCTACAATTGCAATCCCCTTATTTTGACCCCAATCCCTCCCCTCCCCACCCCCCACCCCCCCATAGAGTGTCTCTTGTTCATAGTTGTTTGTTGATTTTGATATTTTCTTTCTTATAGTTATTCTTTTTCCTGGTCCCTTATTTAAGTTTTCTAGATTCCTGCTATGAGTGAGACCATCCGGTATTTTTCTTTCTTTCTGGCTTATTTCACTGAGCATGATCCCTTCCACCATGGAATATTACTCAGCATTCAAAAAAGATAAACACATACAATTTGCAGCAACATGGATGGCACTGGAAGGGATCATCATTGTTCATTTTTAAACAATATTTGCTTCCCCCACCCTTTCAGGTGTAGTCCCCATAGAGTTTCCTTTACCAATGTACCCATGCACCATCATCAGTCCCCTGTGCGCCTCCCTCCCTCCCTCTAATCCCTTTCCCTCCTCCTCTCCTGCATTATGTCTCTGATTTAAAATTGTCCGTTTTTGCTTTGTTGTGTTTTGTGCTAGACCACTACCTTTCACCATGCACAAAAATAAACTCAAAATGGATAAAAGAACCAGACGTAAGACCTGAATCCATAAAATATATAGAAGAAAATATAGGTAAAACACTACAACACATACATTGCAATAACATCATTGTTCAGTTTTAAACAATATTTGCTTCCCCCCACCCCCCCAGGTGTAGTCCCCATAGAATTTCCTTCACCAATGCACCTGTGCATCATCACCGTAGTCCTGTGCTCCTCCCTCCCTCCCTCTGATCCCTCTCCCTCCACCTCCCCTGCAGTATATCTGATTTATAACTGTCTGTTTTTGCTTTGTTGTGTTTTGTATTGTTACTATTTTTTCATACTGAGTCTTATTTGGTTACCTATATTCCTGCTATAAGTGAAACCATAGAATATTTTTCTTTTTCCTTCTGACTTATTTCACTGAGCATAATACCTTCTAGCTCCATCCATGTTGTTGTGAATAGCATGAGTTTATCTTTTTTGGTTGCCGAATAATATTCCATTGTGTGTATATAACACATCTTCTTGATCCAGTCATCTATTTTTAGGCATTTGGGTTGTTTCCATTGCCAGTAAATAGTTCTGCAATAAACATAGGGTACAGGTGTTCTTTTAAATCATTAATTTTGTGTCCTTTGGGTAGATCCCTAGGAATAGAATTATGGAATATATTAAGAGAATCATTCACCATTATCAAGTAGGCTTCATCCCGGGGATGCAAGGCTGGTTTGACATATACAAATCAATGAATGCCATTCACCAGATCAACAAAATGCAAGACAAAAATCACATGATCATTTCAATAGATGCCAAAAAATGTTTAACAAGATTTCATACCCATTTATGATAAAAACACTCAATAAAATGGGAATATATATATCTAAACATCATAAAAGCTGTATGTGACAAATATACAGCCAACATCATACTGAATGGTGAAAAGCTGAAGGCATTTCCACTAAAATCAGAAAACAGATAACAATGTCCACTGTCACAATTATTGTTCAACATCATACTGGAAATCCTGGCCAAAGCAATTATGCAAGAAAAAGATATTAAAGTAATCCAAATTGGAAAAGAAGAAAATGACATGATCAGATACATGGAGAAACTAAAGGACTATACCAAAAAAACTAGTAGAAATAATAAATAAATTAATACAGTAATGTGGCAAGATACAAAATTAATACACAAAAATCAGTTGCATTTCTTTATGCAAACATGGTATCAGAATAAAGGGCATTAGGTAAACAATGCTATTCACAATCACTTCAAAAAGAATAAAGTACCTGGAAAAAACTTACCAAAGGAAGTAAAGGGCCTGTATATTGAAAAGTATAAGACTCTGTTAAAGGAAATGAAAGAAGACACAAAGAAACAGAAATGTATCTCATGCTCATGAATTGGAAGAAAAATATGATTAAAATGGCCATATTACCTAAAGTAGTTAGGTCAAAATTCCAATGACCATTTTCAAAGAAATTGAACAAACAATTATAAAATATATGTGGAACTACAAAAGGCCCTGAATAGCAATCCTTAGAGAAAAGAAGAAAAATGGAGGTATCATTTTTTAAACTGTACTGAATTAAAACTGTACTACATAGCAATAGTAATCAAAACAGTATCATATTGAACAATAACAAAAATTCATATCAGTGAATAGAAAAACCCGGAGATAAATCCACACAAATATGGACAATTAATCTTTGATAAAGGAGCCCAGGCATACAAAAAAAAAAAGCCTCTTTAACAAATGGTGTTAGGAAACATGGACAGCCACATGCAAAAAAAAAAAAAAGAAATAAGAATCATATTTAGCTCTATAACCCCAAATTAAAAATAGATTAAATATCTGGCTAAAGAACAGAGACTATAAAATACTTGAAAGAAAACCTAGCAGAAACACTACAGGACATCTACCATAAATATGTATTTGGGGATTCAACTCCAATGGCAAGGAAACCCAAGTCAAAAAGAAACTAAATAGCTTTTAAACCACAAAAGAAACCATCACAAAAACAAAAGGCAACCTACAGAATGTGCAAAAATATCTGCACATCACATATGTGACAAGAGACTGATTTCCAAAATTTACTAACTTTGGGAAGTAACAATACAAACCACCACCAACAAAAGACAGCCCAGTCAAAAAACTGGCAAAAGACCTAAACACACACTTTCCTAAAGAAGACATTCAGGTGCTCTACAACATATGAAAAACACAGCAAACATAAAAATCACTTATGAGAGAAAGGCAAATCTAGACTACAATGAGATATCACCTCACCCCTATGAATATGGCCCACATTAAAAAAAAAAATGTTGTCAAGAATGAGATAAAAAAGGGGCCTCCCTGGTGGTGCAGGTGGTTGAACGTGCACTGTGAAGCTATCCGCAGCCTCTGTAGTGTGGGTTTGATCCCAGCCGGCAGGTGAGAATCCCACGTGGTGCAGCAGACCTCTCCTGTCACACCTGCTGCCCCTCTCAGCAGTGTATTTCATCAGTCTGCCTGTTCTGTTCCCCACTCTGTCTCTGGTGAATCCTCTCACCCTCCCATGCATCTGGCCTGTGCCCCAGTTCTTGTATAAATAAACAAATCTTTTTTTTTTTTTTTAAAAAAAAGAATGAGTTAAAAAAAATTCTTATCCACTGTTGGGGGAATGCAAGTTTGTGTAGCTTCTATGGAAAACAGTATGGAGGTTTCTTAACAAAATAGAAATGGAGGGCCTCCCCTGGTGTCACAGCGATTAAGCACTGGGCTGCGAAGCTGCCTGCAGCCTCTGCAGCGCCAGTTTGATCCCTGGCACCTGGCGAGGGTCCCACATGGCACGCAGACCTCTCCTGCCGCACCTGCTGCTCCCCTCAGCAGTGTATTTTGTCAGTCTGCCTGTTCTGTTTCCCGCTCTGACTCTGGTGAATTTCCTCACCCTCCCGCGCTTCTGACTGTACCCAGTGCGTGTATAAATAAATAAATCTTTTAAAAAAACAAAATAGAAATGGAAATTCTGTATGATCCAGCAATATCTCTATTAGGTATATATGCTAAAAATGTGAAAACGGATACAAAAATACCTATGTATGCCTATGTTCATAGCAGCCCTTCCACAATTGCCAAGTCATAGAACCAACCTAAATGCCCTCCAACACACAATTAGATAAAGAAATGGTAGAACATATACTCAATGGAATACTATACAGCTGTGAAAAAGATGAAATAGTGCCTGTTGGGACAAAATGATGGCTGTTGAGGTAATTACATTAAGTGAAATAAGTCAGGAAATGAAATATGTTGGATTGTTACACTCATCTGAGGGATATAAATAACCAAAAAACATACACAGGAAAAATATAGCAGGAATAAATCTTTGACTTAGTGAAAGAGTTTAATGTTTATCAGAGGAAACAAGAGGGAGGGAGAAGTGAGTGAGGGTGGGAAACAGCTAGGATATTGGCATTGGTGATTTGGTGGATCATGTGTACATATGGAGGAGCAAAATGTAACCCCCAAATTAAAACAAACAAACAAAAGAAATAACCATTAGGTTTCACCAAAAGACATATCTTGGCATTTATGAATACCATGGAAATGGCCATCCTTAGCACCTGTATTTCACAAAGAGAATAAACAACTTTGTAGTAGTTCATGTGTTGAAGGAAAAGCAGCATCCTTCACAATGTCTTGCCACATGCTTTTTGAGCAGAGGCCAGTGACTGATGGACCCAACAGGCTGTTTCATTTTCCTGTGTCCCTCTACCCCCTCCTTTGTGGATAGCACATGTGCACAAAACACTGCACTAAGAGGGTGTCAGGAATTGCACGTGACCACTGTGTGAGTGTGCTGTCTCCCATCCTTTAACTGTTTGCTAGAAGCACTTGCCAGGAGAGTCTAGCAGATGTTGAAGGAAATGTCAGTGAGAGATGCTCAGCTGAGGTGTAAGTGAGGCTGTCAGCAGGCAAAGACTGAGTGCTTGCGAATGGAATTCACAGAAAAACAACTGCGCCATGGCAACAGAGAGAAGCAGACATGGGTCTGAATTCTGGATGCCGAAAGTTAGAGATGCCCTGAGACTTGGGCACTTGGAGCCTGAGATTCACCCTGGGTCTGTGGGAAGCCTACACTGGGCAGTGGAGAGAAGTAAGTAAGTAAGTAAGTAAGTAAGTAAGTAAGGACGTTCAAGCCAACACTAGTTCCCCAAGTCCTACACAGAAAGAAAGCCAGAAGGGAGGGAGGGCGAGAGGGAACACGGCAAGGAGGATAATCATCTTTTAAAACTATTTGTTCCCACTTTGAATTTTTATATTTTATTAATCATTAGGGTTTAAGAACCACTCCAACCCTGTCCCCACAATGTGGTTTATTAACTGAAACATCTTTATATGCTTAGAATAATGGGGCATGAAACAGAGGTACTTTGCTTACAACCCATGGAAAACAAGTGTTGGGCCTGTGATTTAGTGTTTATCTTGATTGGGTCCAATCCTACATTGTTGAAGCATTAAAATCAGGCCCCAGTTATTTCACTGGCATTTAAAGCTGCAGTTGCTCAGGTGGAGAGCATTCCAAATGCAGAGTACTGTTTACAGCCTGTAGCAACAGGGGGATGTGTTTTAAAAATTAAATCTAGAATAAGAAAGTTATTGCAGCTCCCTTTTTAAAAATTTTTTATTTTTATATTCCCCTTACAATTACACCACTCTTATTTTGACCCCAATCTCTCCTTCCCCCTGCCCCATAGTGTGTCCCGGGTTCATAGTTGTTTGTTGATTTTGATTTTTTCTTTCTTATAGTTATTCTTTTTCCTGGTCCCTTATTTAGGTTTTCAAGATTCCTGCTATGAGTGAGACCATCCGATATTTTTCTTTTTCTTTCTGGCTTATTTCGCTGAGCATGATCCCTTCCAGCGCCATCCATGTTGCTGCAAACTGCATGTGTTTATCTTTTTTGATTGCTGAGTAATATTCCATGGTGTATAGGTACCACATCTGCTTGATCCAGTCATGTATTTTTGGGCATTTGGGTTGTTTCCAAAGCTTAGCTATTGTAAATTGTGCTGCTATAAACATGGGGGTGCAGGTGCTCTTTGGAATTAATGTTTCTGTGGCCTTTGGATAAATACCTAGGAGTGGATCATATGGAGGCTCTATGTTTAGTAGGTCCAGAAATCTCCGCACAGCTCTCCATAGTGGTTGGACCAGTTTGCACTCCCTCCCACCAACAGTGCAGGAGAGTTCCTTTTTCTCCACAACCTCACCAACATTTGGTGTTGCTAGTTTTTTTAATATGTACAATTCTCACTGGTGTAAGATGGTATCTCATTGTAGTTTTGATTTGCATTTCCCTGATTACAAGTGATGGTGAACATTTTTTTCATATGCCTGTTGGCCAGTTGCATTTCCTCTTTGGAGAAATTTCTTTTTAGCTCTTCTGCCCATTTTTTGACTGGATTATTTTCTTAGTTTTTGTGGAGTCTCATCAGCTCCTTGTAGATTTTTGTGATCAGTCCTTTATCATTAGTATTGTGTGCAAAAATGTTCTCCCAGTCGGTGGGGTTTCTCTTTGTTTTTGTTATTGTCTATTTTGCTGTGTGCAGAAGCTCTTTAATTTGATGTAGTCCCAGCTCTTTATCTTTGCCTTCACTGTCACTGCTTTGGGAGATGTGTCTGTAATGATGTCTTTGAGGTGCATGTCATGTGTGTTTCACCTATATTTCCTTCTATATATTTTATGGTTTCAGGTCTTATGTCTAGTTCTTTAATCCATTTTGAGTTGGTTTATGTTCATGGTGTGAGGTAGTGGTCAAGCTTCATTCTTTTGCATGCAGCGACCCAGTTTTCCCAGCACAATTTATTGAACAAACTTTCTTTGCTCCAGTGTATATTCTTTGCTCCTTTGTCAAAGATTAGTTGACCATAAATTTGTGGGTTTATTTATGGGTTTTATATTCAGTTCCATTGGTCCATGTGTCTGTTCTGGTTCCAATACCATGCAGTTTTGATTATTATGGCTTTGTAATATAGTTTGAAGTCTGGGAGCGTGATGCCTCCATTCCCTTCTTTTTTTTTCAGGAGGGTTTTGGCTATTCTGGGTTTTTGGTGGCTCCATATGAATTTCAGCAATATTTTTTCTGTTTCTTTGAAGAATAACATTGAAATTTTAATTGGAATAGCATTGAATCTGCAGATTGCTTTTGGTAGGATGGCCATTTTGATAATGTTAATTCTTCCGATCCATGAGCAGGGGATATCTTTCCATTTCTTTGTATCTACTTCTATTTCTTTTAACAGTGTTTTATAGTTTTCTTTGTATAGGTCCTTTACTTCTTTTTTTAGGTTTATTCCCAAGTATTTGATTTTTTTTTTGTTTCAATAATAAAAGGAATGGTTTTCTTGATTTCTTCTTCTTCAGATTTATTGTTTGTGTATAGAAAGGCTACTGATTTTTTTCATTGATTTTGTATCCTGCCACTTTACTAAACTGATTGATTACATGAATTAGTTTTTCTGTGGAGTTTTGGGCTTCTCTATGTATATTATCATATCGTATCATCCACAAATAGTGATACTTTGACTTCTTCCTTGCCTATTTCGATTCCTTGTATGTCTTTCTCTTGTCTATTACTCTGGCTAGGACTTCCAGTATTATTTTGAAAAGCAGTGGTGAGAGTGGATATCCTTGTCTTGTTCCAGATCTTAATGGGAATGCTTTCAGCTTGTCACCATTGAGAATGATATTGGCTGTGGGCTTGTCATAGATGGCCGTTATGATGTTGAGGTATGTTCCTTGTATCCTGAGAATTTCAAAGGCCTTTATTATAAGTGGGTGTTGTACTTTGTCAAAGCTTTCTCAGCATCTATGGGTATTATTATATGGTTTTTATATTTTTTTTTGTTGATGTGTTGGATTACGTTGATTGATTTTCGGATGTTGAACCCTCCATGTGTCCCTGGAATAAATTCTACTTGGTCGTGGTGAATTATCTTGTGGATGCATTGTTGGATTCTGTTTGCAAGGATTTTGTTGAGGATTTTTGCATTATTGTCCATTAGGGAGATTGGCCTGTAATTTTCTTTTTTTGTGCTGTCTTTGTTGGGTTTTGGTATTAGTGTAATGTTTGCTTCGCAGAACGTATTTGGTAGTATTCCTTCTTTTTCAATTTTTTAAAAGAGTTTGTGTAGGATAGGCACTAATTCACTGCTGATTGTTTGGTAGAATTCATTTGTGAAGCCGTCTGGGCCTGGGATTTTGTTTTTGGGGAGTGCTTTGATTACTGCTTCAATTTCGCACAGCTCCCTTCTTGAGGTCCCTTCAGGGGAAGCACACTCCCTTTTCCAGTCTTCCCATCAATGTCCCTGTTGTATATTGACATTCAATGGCCATTACCCCTCAGGGACATTAACTTGAGGTGAAGCCTAATTCTTGAGTCACCTGGGTCTGTAGGCTTCAAAGTTTTCAACTCTAAGGGAGAAATAAAAAAGAAGTGGGATAGATGTTAAGTCACCTCAAAGTCCATGACAGAGTTGGGGGGTGACAAGCAGTGCCCGTTTGGATAGAAGCAGAGCAGATGAGGAGATGGGGTGGTGGGCAGCCACTGAGAGGAGCATTTGTATTTTGATTTCCAAGTGTGCCTGTTCTATTTGATGGGGCATTTTGTGCTTACAGTTGCCCTGTACCATTAGTGAAGTAGAGCAGTATATATGCAGATGGCTTTGTTAACTAGGTAAGTTATACAGGAGCTACTCTAAATACTGCAAATTTTTCAGGTTTGTAACTATGCAGGTACATGCACAGGTAGTACCCAGTGAGGCCTTTTGAAAAGGTGTATTTCAGTCACCACATGCTATGCTCAAATCATTGAAATTAGCTCTTACAGTTCTGATTTGATTTTTTAAAAAAGTGAGTGTAGGGCCTCCCTGGTGGCACAGTGGGTTGAGTTCAGCACTGTGAAGCTATCCCAGCCAGCCAGGGAGATACCACATGGTGTGGTAGAACTCTCCCGTCTTGCCCGCTGCTCCCCTCATCATTGTCTTTGGTCTGTCTGCCTGTTCTGTTCCCCACTCTGTCTCTGATGAATCCTCTCACCCTCCCATGCCTCTGACCTGTACCCCAGTTCTTGTATAAATAAAAATAAATCTTTAAAAAGTGAGTGTAAAGTTGGGTGAATAAAGCTTGCATTATTAAGGCAAAAGCTAAAGTCTGGACAGAAACATGACATTAAAACAGAACTATACAAATGCAGTTTTAATTTTCTGGCTGCCGTCTTAAAATGTGTATCTTAATTAGAATTCGCTCAGAGCAAAAACAGATCAAAATGGTGTAATGAAGAAATCTAATTATGTTCTAAATAATAGGCTCACTGTATTTTGTTCTAGACTATGTATGGGTTACTGGGAGATTCTGCTTCAGCGTTGGCAGCACTTTCACTGACAAGCTAACAGACAAAACAAGATGTTCAAAGAAAGGAGGGGTGGGGTTGCTTCTGACTGTACCCAGTGCTTGTATAAATAATAAATAAATAAATCTTAAAAAAAAAACCAACACAAATTAAAAAAAAAAGGAGGGGTGGGGTCTGCTGTGGATGAGTGGGTTAGCACTGAAGTTCAGTAGAGAGTCTCCTTTTCCCCACTCCTTCCAAGGTCAAGGTACAAAGATGCCCAGGCAGAATCCCACTGTCATCCTGGAGAGGTTGCTGGAATCTGTGTGCCTGGGCCTGTGTCAGCCTCTCTGGGAAATCAGTGGGATTAGAAGCTGGCAGTTCTCTCTCTGGCTTGTAGTTCCTGGAGCTTTAAGCATCCACCTGTGTGTGGGGGTGGGGGGCGAGGGGGGCACTGTCAAAAAAGCCTGAAAGCCAGCTCTATACTTATTTGTCACTGTCACTTCAGCCCAAGGGGGACAACCTCTAGTCACTCATGGTGTGTGTGTGCCTCAGGACTTTTGGTCTTCAGAGCTTGCTCTGTCCAATGCCTGGGGCTGGGATGATAATCCCAAAGGGTCCTCCCGACAGTGGAGAGGTGTTCTTGCCTCCTATCCTTCTGTTCTCACACCTGTGCCCCATGGCCCAGAATGGAGGCCAGTGCCCATGTACAGACTGTTGGCTCAGTCTTGTTTTCAGGGAACCTCACAATAAGGTAGCTACCATGGAATCCTTGGCGTAGACTCTTCATGGTGGGGGCCAGGAGGAAGATGCTGCTTGTTTTGACAAGTGGATCCTAGGGTTAACTAAATCAGCCATCAGTAGGAATCTAAAGCCCTGAGTCTGCTCATTTCTTTGGGCAGAACTTTATCTGTAAGATAAAGTTTAAAAAAGTTTGCTAATCTTCACTCAGAGATAGCAAATTTTGAGAATATGCAGTATTTCTTGAATGATGTGCTGCATAAGAGACTTTTTACAGAGCATAGTGTGATTTATCAGGGGCTATTTGCTGTTTTAAGGGAAAGAAATTCTTTTCTGATAGCTCTTTCACTCCTTACTAGCATTTTAATCCCCTTTCCAAAGTCTCAATTCAGAACCTAAATCAAGTGCTATGACTAGAATTTTGGGCCTATGCAATTATTTAGCTGGTATTTTTCAGACTTCATTTTCCAAAGTTCATTGGCTTCCATAGTCCATTGCTAAAACATAGAAATGCAAAAATAAATGGCATTTCTTACTACCATGCTAAAGATTGTATGAGGTTTTATACATATATATGTCATCTGTGAATCCATACACTAATTTGTAGCCTAGTGATATTATATTGATCTCTCAATGTAGGAGATTTAGAGTCCTTTTGCTACTTTTTATGGACTGAAAATCTCCAATGCCAAGGACTTTACCCTTTGAGGCTCTGTTGCATCACCCAGTAGTTCTCATTGTTGGGCCCTGATTATGTTGTGGGCTGAGTCTACTTCAGCTTCTTTGGGGCAGTCACTCAGAAACATGAAGACAACCACAAACTTCATGGAGCCTCAGCACAGGTGAGGCAGTTTTCAGTTCCTCCTCCCATAAGAACCAAAGATAAACCCTGCATGTCGTATAGAATGGAGAAAAGAATCCTATAATCTGACATGACCAGTGTTGTTCATAGCTAATATAATGATTTTCCAAAAGACCAGATGAATAAAAGTTGAATGGGAAAGCTAGCTAGGGAATCAAGGAGACATGTTTCTGTGAAATGCAGTTTAATAAACACATGAAATTCCCCCCAACCCAGGAGTGCTCTGTTTTTGAACCATTACCAAAACAAAACAAAACAAAACAAAAAACCCAAAAAACCAACCCAGGAGACAAAAATGTCATTCATTATTTTTAATGATTTTGAGCTATGGTTTGACCACAGCATTAAGAACAAGCCTAAAAAGCTGATTTCATAACTAACAAACAGCACTTAGAGCAACATCTTTCTTTAAAAGTATTGCAATTACAGACCTTAGGTCTAAGAACTACCTCACCATTGCTCAGTTAAAAGAGGCAGATACACAACAGTTGGAAAATCTTCTTCCGTATGTAACTGGGAATTATGTTGAAAAGTGAGCACAAATGGCTGTTAAAAAAACTTTAATGGTTTCTGATTATCATAGCTTACATGAATAATTATTGATAAGTTCAAATACAGTTTTTTTAAGTTAAGACTGCTTTATAATAAAAATTAAATGAACTAAATGCTGTGAATAGTATTGTAAATATTTTAAAATAGCTTTAAACAAGACAAGTATACAATTAGAGTGATTTTTGAAACATGAAACGAAAAATAGTAATATACACATTAAAATGAACCAGAATTATTAGTGGTAATTTAAGCCTCAGTTATTTCTATAGAGAAGAAGCAATGATGTAGTAAAATTTTAGTACCTCTGAGTCTAGAAATTCTGTGATGACAATTTTTCTCAACAATTCTTCCAAGAGATTGAACCTGGACAAATGGGAGTGTCATTTCTGACAGTAATGAGCCTTGGTTCTTAATGCTGAGCCACGAGGGAGCCCCTGCAACTTACAGTGGAGCAGACAGTGGAGATGGTTGGGCTGAGAACATACAAGACAATGGTCTCTTCATGGGTCTTCCAAAAACAGATAACAAAAGAAGGATTGACTTTTAGTTCATTCAGCATTAAGAGTTGCGCCAGTAGAGCCATTTTTAGCTTCAGAATAATCAGTAATCATTTGTTTTCTGGAGGATAGGGTTATGTTTCATCAGTATTTCATAGAGCAAGTAAAAACCATGGAATTTATTAGAATTAAAATCCTCTAGTGACAGAATGAATTTGAAATGCTGATCCATGGCAAAATTTCACTGATTGCCTTTGTGGACAATGCTGGAGAGGATGCCCACACCCATGATTCAAGAAAGATTTCAGTGAACATAGGCTTTTTTCTCCTTTTTAAAATTAGAATACTCAAAGGTAAATGCATAGGCCACAATTAGATATTAAAAAACCGAGTTGGAAGTAGATGCTGTGTGGGATATGTGACATAAAGTGCAACTGAAAATGGCAAAACCTTGTCTACTTTTTATGTCAAGGTCACCATAAGACACCAATAGTAACGATTTAAGATTTTCACTTGACTGGCTGATGGCCAATTCTCTTCTAAGATAGATAACCCAGAACAAAACATTTTTTTCTAAGAGTAGAGTCTTCTCTTAAGTGGATTTACATTTCCTGAGGTATTCTTTCCCTTAATAACTACTGTGAATTCACTGGCCCACCGTCATAACTTGTAAAGACAAAGGCACAGAGGAACTTGGGACACAGATGGTCATTAATGCCTCTGTATTGAACAAATTTCTCTGCTGCAGGTCAATTCACTTAATCTGACATACATTCTGTAATTTTAACAAAAATGTGCACTTTTCACTGGGGTCAGACATCATTATTCTACAAGAGATAATGTTTTCTCATAAAGCAAGCTGAAAAATCAACATTTTTTTCTGACTATAACTAACACTGGTCCAACTGTTACTACAGAGATTGAAATAAGAAGCATCTAGTGGCAACCAAAAAACTGTGGGATTTTTAAAAATTATTTTAAAAAAAGTTTTCCCAGCAAAAATGTAACTTTGAATTGCTATACATATGCTGGTCATAAACTGTGACTTGTTTATTCAGACTTCTTTCCCTTATGTTACAATATTGATATTTAATAGGAAAATAAACTACATAGACTTTCATCTGATGCATCCATTTGTAAATTTTCTTACAAAAGAGGACAAAGCACATAGGCATCCACAAATTCTATGCCATTTCTGTTAAAATTGATATCATCTATACATTATATTACAATATTAACAATTTGTTGTTCTACCCATTGGGTAGGATATGTGCATAATATATTCAAGTTATATACAGCACCTTACACATAAAAACATAAGAAAAGACAGACAACTGAAAAAGCACCATTGTAAGTGAGGCACAACAAAGGTGGGGAGCAGGGCATGGTGGTGGAGGTTCTGTCCTAGATCTGCTGACATCAGACAGGAGATGCCTTGGTTGCTTAAAACCTACTGACATGCAAGCTCTTGGAAATGATCTGGGTCTGGGTAATATACATGTATAGAGTATAGGTAATCTGTAGACTGCTAATCCCCTACCACACCACACAGAAACAAGCACATATCTCTGAAGGAAAGAGGAGGAAAGGAAGACAGGCAAGGCCTACCTGCTCAAAAATAATAGTTTCCAGAGGCAGCAACCTGTAAAGCAGAGCAGCAGCAGC
This sequence comes from Talpa europaea, assembly GCF_964194135.1. Classification (NCBI taxonomy): domain Eukaryota; kingdom Metazoa; phylum Chordata; class Mammalia; order Eulipotyphla; family Talpidae; genus Talpa; species Talpa europaea. Next base: position 79,089 of record NW_028168032.1, on the reverse strand, counting down.
AGCAGCAGCACATGACTGTCTAACCCTCATCGATATTTAAACTTTATGCAAAAGATGTTAACACTTAGGGTATTAAAGTAACCTAAGTTGAAATCCTGATTCCTAAACAATAGAGGTCAGGAGAGCACTCGTCATCCTCTGACCTGCCTCTTATCTCTGCTGAGTCGGGCTGTAGAACCAGCGAGTGAGAAGAGCAGGGTGACTATCAGCTGGGATCTGGAGTGAAAGCAAATTTCTTAATTTGTGACTTTGGTGTGCCACCATTAGACACAGGATTCCTCGTGCTATGGAGGGGAGACTTGCCAACTTGTCATCCAATCAGGTTATTTTATCTGAATTGGCCAAGGCCTAGTCATCGAGGCAAGGGTAAGCACCAGCTGAGGACACTGGCAGAGCTTGGGAACAATGTCATCTTACAAAGGGTTGGCACCAAGCACTAGTGTATTTCTGGTTTTAGTCGTGTAGATAACAACCAAAAAGTTAACAAAAAGGAAATAGCTTTCCTAGTTATTTTTCATTTATATACTGCTAAATTTTGGAAATTTTAAGGAAAATCAACATATACCAATTAACACAGAGTTAATGTTGCCTGCTGAGTAACAAGCACAAGCAGCAGCACCAGCTCAAACACTAGGGCATCGGGAAGGCCGGGAAGTGCATGGTGGGTTGGCAGCCCTGTGTCCTACTGCAGTGTGGCTCAGAACAGCATTAGCCAGGAGGAGAGGAACCTTCTTTTGAGGGGCAGGGTCCAGAAGTGTGTCTCTGTGCTATGAACCAGTTTAGGCCTGAGGATGGTGCTGCAGGGCATTATGCCAGGACTCTTCCAATGGAGAAGATGGGAGATACAGAACCATCCCTATCAAGGTTACAACTACTGGTAGTAGAAGTCAGGGTTTTGAGTGGATTCTTCTAGATCAGAGAAGCTTTCTAACAGTGCCTGCCTTCTGAGCCCTTCCTATTCTTAGGAAGATGAAATAAAGGTACAGAAGGTGTGCTCATGGCCCCCAGCTGACTTAGTGTTGGCCCTTATTTCCTCTCCCCAAAGTTTGAACTTTAGTGGATATATGGATAGATCACATGAGTCCTTCTAAGTTTGAAATATGCTCTGCTGTCATTAAATGTATTGTGGATTGTGTGTCATGTGTAAGTGTGGTGGGAATGGATGGAGGGTGTACTTGTCAAGCTGCTTTAACACTAAATCTTAGTCAGGGACATGAAGAGTAAGTCATCTTTTTAAATGCATAATTACTTTAGCAAAATATCTTTTGCACTAAGGACTGCTTCAGTGTTTTGACAAAAAACTATGTTTTCTGGAAAAGCAAACAAATGCTTGAACATTGTATTCCCCCAAATGGGACTCAACCTGCCTTGGGGTTCATACTCCTGGAAGTCCCTGGGACAGACAAAAATATTTGTAACACGACTAAGGAATTTAGAAGTTTCTGATCAGAGCTATTTTTTTTTGTAGCAGGTAAGGATTGTAAAACCATTTTGAGCTAGAGTTACAGAGTTGGGCTCACCTGCTTTATCAAAATTGCAGGCAATTGTGCAATAGATATGAGCTTGTTCTTTTGAGGACTAAATCTATAAGATTTGATGATGCATTGAAAATAAGGTAGGGGAAATAGATAAGGAAGCAATCAAAGCTTGTGCCCATGTTTCTGGCTAAAGGGAAAGGTAGATGACTAGAAAGGCTATAGTACAGAACTGATAATATAGTAGTATAGGACAACCAAAAAGGTTGCAGGCAAGGTTTGGAATGATGAAATAATTAGCTAACCTTCTCACAGCTGAGGGATCACCTGATCAGCAATTCACCTGAGTCCTGTTCTAGGATCAATTTATGCACTCCCTAATCTTGACTACATAGTGGCTGGGTGCCTTTTTTGGGGGCTGGGTGCCATGCTGTGGGGGCTGGGTGCCATGCTATGGAGGTCCCCAACTTCCTCCAATAGAGGTGCACAGGCTAGTTGCTAGCAGACCTGTCAGGAGGCCTCTGGGTAGTAGAAGGCAACTCTGGTTCCAAGTCAAGATTCAGGGCTGTGTCCCATTTGGAACCCCTACTGCAGTCTCAGCATATACACACACAATTCCACATAAGTTGTAAAGCAGGAGTGACAACTGCTGCCCCAATTTTTTTTCTTTTAACAGCTTGACTAGTTCTGTGGATGTTACTGTGTGAGACAGATGAATCTAAGACAATTCCCATCCTCAAAGCAAGATCAGAAAAACGACCTACTGACTAAAAGAATCAGGAGAAAGGAGCAGAGGGCACAGTGCATAGACAGGACTATGGTTCAGAACAGTCTCTCCAGCTCTCAGCCAACAGCACAGCCACCTCATCGATAAGCTGCTGCAGAGGCCCAAAGACACATCAGTGCATGCCTGCTAATTTGGGGTTAAACCACAGTCACTCCACCCTCCCACCCACAGCAACATGCAGAGGCCATGTGGAACTCACTGCACAGGGCAGGCCACTTGCTCAACAAGGCCTGTTTTGGGGCGGCATTGGACATACTGGCTGCTGCTGTTACAAAGTTAGATGCTTATGTCCAGGGAGGAAAGTGGTTTATTTTATGTAAGAATAAATGTTTGTAATTAGAAGGAATATTGAAACTATGACTAATTATAATTAGTTAGTTTTCTAGTTGCATTTGAACTGTATGTTGTGCTTTTTGTCCTGTGCTTTTAAAATCACTCCTGCCCTGCTTTTCACTAACCATCTGTTCTAGTCGCATCACCAAGGCTGAGCTTAGCTGGGTTTGGGGTAACACATTCCTCCAGGAACGTTGCACAAGCGAGTGCAATGGCTTATCTTCATGCAGAAGGCTTGGTGTGCCTCCCTCAGCACAAGGGCTTCCTGAGCAGGAAGAGCTGTTTTGCTTACACCCAGGAGCACAGGGCTGGGAGGAACCAAGAGCCTGATATGCCAAGCAGCATTCAGGACTGAAGTGAACTATCTTGGGAGGGAAAGAGACAATGGGATACATTGACAAGTCACATATCCCATTATTAAAAATAATCACCTTGCATTTTAAATGATTTATTGCACAAAGTTATATTTCATGCTATAATGAAAAAAATCAAAATTACTGAAGGAGTTACACTGTGGAGGCTAAGGGCAGCCTGGTGCTGTTGGGTTCATTTTAAGTAAAAATACAACCTAAGACTAGCAGAATAACAAATCAGAAATGCTGGAATTTAGTATTTCCTATCTCCCACCCAAATGTCCTCCAAATGCTTCAGTGATGCACTGCTATCTGCTGCAAATTCTTGCAACAAAAATGATTTTCTTGTTTTACGTAAGTCAGCCTATATTAGGCTACACCATCGAATGTCTTTTCTTGCATGATTACGGGGAACACTCCAGGGTATTCCTTGGGCCTAATAATAATCCACAGGTAAAAAGACATACAGAACATACAGAATTTCACTTAAAACATTTCCCTCATATATAAACATTTAGATAGTGCAACTTTTAAAAACACATCATCACAACACAAAGTAACTCCTTGCATTCATCTAGCTTCTCCACTTTATATCTTGGCACACAAAACAGGAATTCTGAATCATATTTTTAAAACAAAATAAAAGTTCCACACCTTGGGAGAAAAAGCAAACTGGCCTATTCTGCCCCATGATAATATATAAAAACTCTTTCTTCTTCATTCCAATAATTATAAAACAGGCCATTCTGGCCTCTATCTCTGCAAAGTCTCCTTTCATAATTAAATAAGTCAAATACCTGTATGGGTTTTATTTCATGATATTTTTAAAGCATCCCTTTTCAACATCCCCATGCCCACCCTCTGCCAAACCACCCTGTCCTAATGGCGATCCCCAAATTAACACTTTTTGCAGTCAGATCAGATCAAAGTTTGTGTTATTTCAGTCTTGTTTGCATGCAATTCCCCTAAAAGGAATCAGAAACAGACCATGTTTGCACATTTGGTTTTACTTGGCTATAGCACGTAAAACTGAGTAACATTGAGTGGAGCAGAGGGTCTTCTTCCCTCCTTATCTCCTTTCTCAGCTTGAATAAACACTGGGGTCAGACAAGGTTCCCAGGCTTCCTATCTTTGCCCTGGATAGGTGCCCCTGTGTCCCCAGGGCTGTCCTGCTGAAACGGCAGTCTGCTCCCCCTGTGTGCATGGCTGTGCTGGTGATGGAAGAAAGAAGAGCCTGGGTGGTGGCCCATCACCTCGCTGTATGTTGGGGGTGGCCCCTCCATCCTTCCGTTACTGCTGCAGGTGCTGGCACTGATGCCCGAGTTGCTGCTGGGTGGGCACGGGCCCCCACTGTACACAGAAATGTCGATCAAATCACTGTCAAATATGGTTCGGTTGGGAGGGGCCCTCACAGATTCTCTGTTGAGTTCCATCTGCTGTTCAGGGTCCCGGAGTTGTAGAGTGCAGGGCCCCTGGTAAGGAGGCGGCTCCTCCCCATCAGACAGGGAGATAGTAGGAGGAAGGTCAATCTCCTGCTGCACGTAGGGGTAGGTGGGCTGGAAGCGGCTGAACCGATCCCTCTGCATAAAGGAAGGGGCAGCAAACCTGTCCCTGGGCCGAGGGGTGTACATGGTCTGCAAAGAAAGGAGAGGTTCATGGTATAGTAATGACCACAAACTTAATAGTGCCAAGGAAATTCTTACCATATGACAATTTTCCCTGACAAAACAGAGAAGACTATTCTAAGAAAAAAAATGAAGTTTTGTTGTTCCTCCTATGATTCACCTGGCTGGGATGAATCTCCACAACCATAGAGAATTGTGGCTGACTAAAAATCTGGGTGTAATGGGAGTTATTGTGTGTGCTACCTATAAGTTTATCATTGAACAGTTTTCCAGTAGAACAGGAGTACTTTCCAGAGTGTAGTCAACAGCAACAGAGTGGAAGAGGCTCTGTGGATGCGCATGGCCTGGTCCAGGCTCCACTCCATTACCTACAAAGTAAGAGGGCTGAGGCCTGCCTCCTCGGTTGTGCCAGATCCCTACCTTATTAGAAGAATGGGAAGTGGTTCACAGTCTTCACTGTAAATATAAGCTACAACTGCCTATAATGGTATCTGTAGAAGACATGAAGTATTGGGTCAATTTATGGATATTTATTGAAGCTTGCTGCTCTAGCTTTAAAAAAAATATGGAACAAGTGCCTTTTTATTCTTTCTGATTTCTAGATTTTTCCAGGTTTTTTTTTTTTCTGGATAAAAGTTTCCTGTATTTTTTTTTAGTAACTGATATGAAAAAAGTTTTATATTTCATCCAAAGTAAATGTGATTATATATTTTTTTTCTAAAATGAATTGAAGTACTTCTTACATAATCTTCCATCTATTCCACTATCCAAGTTTCCTCAAGAGGAAATATATATTTTGTGAGTGTGTGTATGTATATATGTGTATCCACTGACATTATTCTTATTTTAAACTTAAAGGCAAACAGCTATTATTAAAAAAAATACTATTAAACTTGAAGATGTGGGACTGCATCATAGTGTGATATTTATAAACAATGATGCCAATCTGCCAGGCCTCATTATTATTAGCAGCTTATCGGATCATGTAAAGATCACTGATTCTCAACATGTTTTCTGTAAAGACCGCTAGCACAAATAATCCCTAGGAGATTCTAGGGAAAATCCCCCTCACCTTTTAAACCAGCTATAGCCATATGCCTTAATTTAAATGTGTCATTTCCTAACCTATGCTGTAATATCAATTTTGTTGAAGGGGTTTGTTTCCTTCCTTCCCTCTCCTACACAGGTGGGGTTCAGTAGTCAGCCCCTGCCACCCACACTTCACCTGCCCATCCCTTACCTCTGAAGCACCTGGTCGAGACCTCGAGCTGTCTGAAGGCCACAGATGCCCTTCCTGGAGTGGGTAGGAGTGCAAGAAACATCACAAGAAAATCATTAGTTTCAATCAGCAGCACCTGAAATCAAGGGATCTCATCCCTCTTTTACAGTAGCAGACCTGTTTAAAATACAGAACAAGAAGAACTGCTCTCTTTTTATACCTAAAATCTAAATGGAGAGTTGTGACTAATGGGGGAGTTAGAAAGTTCTGGTTCCAGCCATAACAGATTTTAAATAGATTGGATATGATATAGATCCGAAGTCAAATATTTTTCAATCTATATCATTCAAAATGGTCATCAGGCCATAGTCACTCACTACCTAGATATGGGGAGGGTAGCTTAAGCCCTCATGCAGAGGCCTCCCCTCCCCGCCAAGTGTGCACCCCCACCATGCACCAGCCAGTCCTGAGTTCAGCAGCAGCAGCAGAAAAGCACTGCTGAGGCATACTGAGCACTGCTCAGGCATAGCTTTCAAGGTGAATTTCCAAAACCTGAATGCCTTTCAAGTGTCTTCTAATGAATTTATTCTTCAGGCTGTATATTCACAGGCAGATGTGACTTGGGGGCATGTTCCTTAACACCACATCTAGTTCTTTAACACCTTTTTTCAAAAGTATTTGGCTAGACTGACAAGGTGACAGATACACTGTCAGCATCATCAAGGGTCATTTTTAATATCATAAACTTGTTTCTGAAGCACTTCAACATGTCACCTGGGAGACTGTGAATAGCTGACTACAAAGATGTGAGGTCCCCTTGTCTATATCCCTCAATACTTCATCCCCGAATGCCAGTGATTACATCTTCAGATTTCCTCAGGACCTTTCTCATAGGTGGGGAGCTGATTCTTAAACCACCATTCACCATAAGTCTCCTTACAGAAAGTTCTGCTCCTGGGCTCTTCACCATTTGATTTCAACAAAACCCCAGAGCTACACAGAACATAGACACACAGCTGCATAATGACTATGCTCTTAAATCATTAGCTCAGCCTAGCAATTAGCTGTCCACTTATGAAATCACCATGAGCACAAATATCAGCACAAGTTATCTAGACAATGCAGTGCTTCTTTTGATGTCATGGGTAGACAGGTTAAAAGAAACAGCTTTAGCACATTTGACTTTGTGATAAACTTTTGGGTCATCTCTCTCTCTCTTATTCTCAAATAAAATCTTTGTTGTGAAGGAGTACATTGTTATTTGTTGTCTGCTAATGTAGTTACTGTCATGTATGTTTGACCATTTCTGAGTAAGTTGCCACGTTTTTCTTCTGAATCTACAAGATGGTGGCAGAGCCTGGTCCACAGCAACATTACAAAGGAGAGGGTTCCTCTCTGATAGGGTCTCTAAGCCTAGATTTACCATAAAGCACATACACACATGCATGCACACATGTGTACATGTATACTCAGCATTCTCCAATGATTTGAATCAAAAAGTGTTACAGGGCAGGGTGAGGGGCATCCTGGGACCTCCAAATCTGTCTGCTCTAAATGAGTTTTGCTATCCACTGCATAAAGACAAACATACTCTTAGTGCATAAGAAGGAACTTTAACACAATTAGTATGCAATAGACAGAAGAGAAGGGAAAGAATAGATAAAATAGTTTTCACATGAAACATCCCAAGTTACTCATCCTCTCATGGGTAAATGCCCAGCCAAACAGGGTTGGCCACTGAGGCCCAAAAGCTTGCCACAAGTCTAAGGCACCTTCTGGTCGGGACCCATAGGAAAGGGGCATAAGGGTCCAGGCAAGTCTGGGAAGAAAAGGGTAAAATCAAAACCCAAGTCACAGTAAAGCCTGCCATTGTCAGCCTCCCCATGGGTCTCTCACTCATGTCTCTTCTAAGTGTCTCCTTCCATGTCCCCTAAATCCCTGGTACAAGTCCCAGGCCAAGAAGCAAACACAGCTTCTTCACATGTCTTGGCAACTTGTGTCTCCTCCAGGTCTTCTTCTTCATCTCCTCCCTTCGTTCTCCCTGTCTTCTTCAGTTTCTCCTCGCTGCTCAGTTCTACACTTCCTTGGGTGGGGCCGGGAACCTGGAACCTTCCCTTTCCTTGGGGATTACCTTGTTACAAAAGGATAGTGTGCTGGCCTCCCTAGCAGCCACTAGGATCCAGACCTATCAATGTCTTGGACCATCCAGAGGACCTAGCTGGTCATCCAGGAGCTCTACTGAAATCTACATCTTGTGGCAAAGGGATATAGGATGGCTCCAAATCTTCAGGCTTGAAGACATGTATTTTTAGACTCTTTTACCCTTAAGCATCTGCTTTGTATTTTCCTCTTTCTGAATGATCAATGAGAAGCCATATTGACAGAAAAATTTCTTGTAAGTTGAATCTGCTTTACACTAAAAACATCTGCATTAAAGATTTAAAAAAAAAGGATCTTAATAATAATTGTCTTTTTTTAAAAAAAGATTTATTTATTTATTTATGCACAGAAGAACTGGGGTGTCAGCCAGAGGTGCACGGGGTGAGAGAATTCACCAGAGACAGAGTGGGGAACAGAACAGGCAGACTGACCAAAGTACACTTCTGAGGAGCGCACCAGGCAAGACAGGAGAGGTCTGCTGTGCCATATGTGGGTGAGCTCCCTGGCTGTAACTGAACTCAGGCCACAGTGGTGATAGCACTGAGACTTAACCCCTAGGCCACCAGGGACTCACCCCCTCCAATGTTTGTCTATATGATGTCAACAATCACGATGTGTTAGATGGCCAGATTTTTTTCCCTTTCAATTTTGACCATGTGGAACTTTTGGAAGTGGGTGGGTAGTAGATGGGAAATAAAAACCGACACATTCTATTTTTTTTTATTGTGGTAAATATGTATAACATAAAATTCACCATTTTAAACATTGATAAACAGACTGTTCTATGGGTTTAAGGGCATTCGTGGTCTCATGCAATTATCACCACCATATATCGCAGGACTTTTTCATTTTCCCGTGCTAAAACACCCATTAAACTAAATTAAACTCCCAATTTCTTCCTTCCCTCAGCCATGGTAGTCACCATTGCACTTTCTGTGTCTATAAATTTAACTGTTTAAGGTATCTCATATAATTATATATTACATATAATTATATATTATTTGTTCTTTTGAGGACACATATATTATGTTTTACTTGACATACTGTGTCTAAGGTTGACCCACATTGTAGCATATGCCAGTATTTCACTCCATTTTAAGGCTGAGTAATATTCCATTATATATTCATTCATCGACTGGTAAGATATTTTGGTTGTTTCTACCTTTTGGCTATTGGGAATAATGTTGCTATAAACAGGAATGTATGACTACCTCTTCCAGTTTCTATTTTATGTAACTCTATGCTTATGTAACTCTATGCTTAATTTTTAAAATTTAATTAATTTATTTTTAACTGACGTAATATTGGGGTGCCCCATCAGGTATGACCACCACAGAGCACCCACCGCCAACTCACCCATATTTCACCACCACAGACCAATATGCCTTCCTCCCTCCCTGTTCTTCTCCTCTCCTAGCCTCTCCACCACTTGGTGTCTCAGCTCTGTAATCAGCTATCAAGGGTTTTTCAGCTTGTCTTTATCCATTAATTTATATTATATTATATTATTAATTTATATTCCACATATTAGTAACACCATCTACTATTTATCTTTCTCCTGACTTATTTCACTTAGCATTATTCTTTCAAGTTCCATCCATTACTACAACTGGCATGAGTTTACCTTTTTGATAACCGAGTAGTATTTCACCACATCTTCTTGATTCCCTCCTCTGTTTTGGGGCACTTAGATAGTTTCCATAGTTTAGCTATAGTAAATGTGCTGCAATAAACATAGGTGTACAAATTTCATTTTGAATTAGTGTTTTTAAATTTTTTGGATAGATGGGTAGGAATGAAATTACTGGTTGAATGGGAGATCCATTTATTGTTTTTTTCTCCCCCCCCCCATTTTTAATTTTTATATTTTTACAATGTTGTTTGCTTTTTGCAATGTTTGATTTCTCTTCTTGGCTGTTGTCCCCATAAAATTACCACCACCAAGACATCTTCTTGATCCAGTCATCTGTTTTTGGGTATTTAGGTTGTTTCCATATTTTAGTTATTGTAAAGAGTGCTGCAATGAAACATAGGAGTGCAGGTTTCCTTTTGAATTAAAGCTTTTGTGTCCTTTGGGTAGATTGCTAGGAGTGGAATTTCTGGGTCATACGGTAGATCCATTTTTAGTAATTTGAGGGTCTTTCACATAGCTTTTAATAGTGGTTGGACCACTTTGCATTTCAACCAGCAATGTAAAAGGGTTCCTTTTCCTCTACATCCTCTCCAGTAATTGTTGCTGTTAGTTTTTCTTAATGTAGGTCATTCTTACTGGTGTGACATGATATCTTATTGTGGTTTTGATTTGCATTTCCCTGATTATAAATGGTGCTGAGCATTTTTTTTCAAGTGCCTCTTGGAAATCTACATTTCCTCTTTGGAGAAGCGTCTTATCAGCCCTTCTGTCCAATTTTTTTTTAAGATTTATTTATTTTTATACAAGAGCTGGGGTACAGGCCAGAGGTGCTGGAGGGGAGAGGATTCATCAGTGACAGAGCGGGGAGCAGAACAGGCAGACAACTGAAATACACTGCTGAGGGGAGCAGTGGGTGTGACAGGAGAGGTCTGCCATGCCATATGGGAATCTCCCTGGCCAGACGGGAATTGAACCCACTCTTATGAGGCTGTGGACAGATTCACAGCACTGCGCTCAACCCACTGCGCCACCAGGGAGGCCCTCTTCCATCCAATTTTTGACTGCATTTTTTATTTTGTTTTTGTTGAGTTGTGTAAATCTTTTACATTAGTCCCTTAAAAGTTTTGTGGAGTGCAAATAATTTCTTATCATTTGTGGGGTGTCTGTTCATCTTGGTTATTGTCTCTTGTTGTACAGAAGCTTTTCAGTTTGATGTAGTCCCAGCTGTTTATCTTTTCTTTCATTTTCTTTGCTTAGGGGGATGAATCTTTAAAGATGTTTCTGAGATGTATGTCATGAAGTATTTTGCCTATCTTTTCTTCTATGTATTGTAAGGTTTCAGGTCTTACATACAGGTCCATTATCCATTTTGAGTTGATCTTTATGTATGGTGTGAGCTAGTAATCTAGTTTCATTCTTTTGCATGTAGTGGTCCAGCTCTCCCATCACCATTTACTGAAGAGACTGTCATTGTTGCAGTGCATATTCTTTGCTCCTTTGTCATAGGTTAGTTGTCCATACATGTGTGGCTTCATGTCTGGGTTTTCAATTTGTTTCTATAGGTCTGTGTGTCTATTTATTTTTCAGCACCATACTGTTTTAATTATTATGGCTTTGGAGTATAGTTTGAAGTCTGGGAGTGTAATGTCTCCATTCTTCCTTTTTCTTGTCAGGAGCACTTTGGCTATTCAAGGTTTTTTGTGGTTCCATATGAATTTCATCAACATTTGTTCTATCTTTGAAGCATGCCATTGAGATTTTTATTGCAATTGCACCAAATCTGTAAATTGTTTTTGATAGAATGACTATTTTGATCATGTTAATTTTGCCAATCCATGAGCAGGGAATGTCTTCCCATTTCTGTGTATCTTCTTCTATTTCTTTTGTCAATGTTTTGTAGTTTTCTTTGTATAGGCCTTTGTATAGGAGGTAAAATCCTTTGTGAGGTTTATTCCCAGGTATTTAATTTTTTTTGGTACAATTGTGAATGGGATGTTTTTCTTGATTTCTTCTTCTTCAGATATATTGTTTGCATATAAGAAGGCTACTGATTTTTGTGTGTTGATTTTGTTACTTGCTACTTCACTAAACTGGTTTATTGTTTTAATTAATTTTTCTACGGAGTTTTTAGGGTTCTCCATATATATTATTATATCATCTGTGAAAAGTAATAGTTTTACTTCTTCTTTCCCTATTTGGATTCCTTGTATGTCTTTCTCTTGCTTAATTGCTCTAGCGAGGACTTCAGTATTATATTGAAAAGCAGTGGTGAGAATGGACATATTTATCTTCTTTCTGATCTTAAAGGGAAGGCTTTTAGTTTCTCACCATTAAAATATTGGCTGTAGGTTTGTCATATATGGATTTTATTATGTTGAGCTATGTTCCTTCTATTCCAAAAATTTCAAGGACTTCCATCATAAATGGATATTGGACTTTATCAAATACTTTCTCAGCATCTATTGATATGAATACATTGATATGAATACCTGGTTTTGGTTTCTTCTTTATTCAGCCTTGGGTATAGTTTTAAAACTTTGTCCATCTCACCCAGATTGTTGAAATGGTTTGCATATAACTTCATAGTAATCTCTGATTATCCTCTGGATTTTTGCTGTGTCTATTGTAATTATTCCTCTTTCATTTGTGATTCTTTTTGAATTGTCCCCCTTTTTTATCTTTGTGAGCCTAACTAGTGTCTTGTCTGTTTTTTTCAAAGAACCACCTTTTGTTTTCATAAATATTTTGGATCATCTTTTTATATTTCTATTTATTTCTTTTGAATTTTTATTATTTCCTTTTATTTTACTGTTTTTTGGGTCTTTTGTTGTTCTTTTTCTAGTTTTTTGAGATGGGAGATTAGGTTTTATTTGGACTCTTGTTTCTTTATTTGGGTCTATTGCTATATACTTTCCTCTTATACTGCTTTTGCTGTGTCCCATATATTCTGGAAAATTGTATCTTCTTTGTCATTTGTCTTGATGTATTTATTAATTTCTTTTTTGATTTCTTCATTGATACAGTGGTCTTTCAGCAGCATGTTCTTTATTCTCCATGTAATGGGCGAGGTAGGGTCCTTGCTTTCTTTTCATTGTTGATTTCTAGTTTGATGCCTTTATGGTCAGAGAAGATGGTTTAGTATGTTTTTGATCTTCGTGTATTTGCTGATATTTGTCTGGCGTCCCAGTAGATGATCTATCCTGGAGAATGATACATGTGCACTTGAGAAGAATGTGTATTCAGTGCTTTTTTTTTTTTTTAAGATTTATTTATTTATTTATACAAGCACTGGGTGCAGTCAGAAGCGTGGGAGGGTGAGAGAATTCACCAGAGCGGGGAAGAGAACAGGCAGACTGACGAAATACACTGCTGAGGGGAGCAGCGGGCGAGGCAGGAGAGGTCTGAGCGCCATGTGGGACCCTCGCCCAGCGGCTGGGGATCAAACCAGCACTGCAGAGGCTGCGGGCAGCTTTGCAACCCAGCGCTCAACCGCTGTGCCACCAGGGGAGGCCCTATTCAGTGCTTTTTGAATGCAGTGTCCTATAGATGTCTTTTGGCCCATGTGTTCTATGTCTTTGTTTAAGGCTTTTCCTATATTTTGTCTAATTGATCTGTCCTTTGGTGACAGTGGGGTGTTGAAGTCTACCACGTACATATTTTCTCCAATGTCTTTTTTCAGATTTGAAAGTAATTGTCTAATATATTTTGGTGCTCCTTCATTGGGTGCATAGATATTGATTAGTATTATAACTTCCTGGTGTACTGTCCCCTTGATGATTATGTAGTGACTATCCGTGTCTCTTGTTACCTTTTTTAGTTTGAAGTCTATTTTATATGATATAAGTGTGGCTACCCCTTCCTTCTTTTGGGGGCCATTTGCTTGTAGAATTATTTTCTAGCCCTTTATTTTTAATCTATGCTTATCTTTGGCTCTTAGGTGTGTTTCCTGGAGACAGCACAAAGTTGGGTTCTGTTTTCTTATCCAATGAGGCTACTCTGTGTCTTTTAACTGATGAATTTAGTCCATTTACATTTAAGATCATTATTCATACATGAGTGTCTATAGTTGCCATTTTGTTTATAGTTTTATGTTTGTATTCCTTACCTTGTTCAGTTCTTCCAGTTCATTCTTCTGTTGGTTTATATTTTAAGGCTTCTTGTAATATTTCTTGGAGTGGGGGTTTAGTAGTAGCAAATTTCTGAATGTTTTATTTGTTTGAGAAGGTCCTTATTTTTCCTTCATATAGGAAGGAGAATTTTGCAGGATAAAGTATTCTTTTTTTTTCAAAGACTTATTTATTTATGCATACAAGAACTGGGGTATAGATCAGAGGTGTGGGGAGTGAGAGGATCCAAAGACAGTGGGGAACAGAACAGGCAGATCCACTGAAAGACACTGCTGAGGAGAGCAGTGGGTGAGGCAGGAGAGGTCTGCTGTGTCATGTGGGTCACCTCCCTGGTGGGGGATCGAACTTATGCTACAGAGGCTGTGGATGGCTTCATAGTGCTGTGTCTTAACCCCTTGTGCCACCAGGGAGGCCCCAGGATAAAGTATTCTTGGCTGGAATATTCTATCTTGGAGCTTTTTAAATATGTTGCTCCATTCTCTTCTTGCCCATGGTGATTCTTCAGAGAAGTCTCATGTCAGCCTAATTGTTTTTCCTTTATAAGTTATCTGTTTCTTGCCCCTTGTCATCTTCATTATTTTTCCTTTGTTTTGGATGTTTGGAGGCCTATTACGTGTCTTGTAGTTAGTTCTCCTATCATTGTGGTAATTCAGTGTTCTTCTAGCTTCCTCTATTTTCTGTTTTCATTTCCTTCTTCATATTCAGGAACCTCTCTTTAATTATTTCCTGGAATATGTTCTCAGTTCCTTTGTCTCTCTCTTCCCCTTCTATAATTCCTATAACTTATATTTTCTTTCCTCATGGTGTCAGATATTTCTCAAAATGTGTCTTCATTCTTTTTCCTTTGTCCATCATGTTCCTTTGCTTTTTTTGGTTCTTTTTTTATCTGTATCTTCGAGAGTATGATTCATTCTTCCATTTCATCACTTCTATTTTCATTGCTTTCTGCAGAATTCTCTGTCAGGCAGAGAAATTCTTCCATGTCAGTGTTGAGTTCTGGTGGCTGATTTTTTTTTTTTTGTGGTGTGTCATTCCCCAGAAGGCTTGCTTGACTTTGTATTTTTCATTTTCACTGTTGTTTGTTTTCGAATTTGTTCTGCACCGTGGGCCACTGTATCACTGGTGCTGGTGGACATCTCTTAGGGGTGCTTGTATTGGGATATTGGGGACTCGTGGCCTGGCCAAGTCTGGTTTTGTTACACCCGACTTTGCAAGGACTGTGATGCTGTGGATAGGCTGATGAGCGCTAGCCCTGAAGATAACTAGGTCTCTGTATGCTGCTGGTTTTTTCCTCAATGTGCACATCCTTTTTTTAAATTTAAATATTCCCCATACAATTGCAACCCCGATTTTGACCCCAATCTCTCCTCCCCCCACCAAAGAGTGTCTCTGGTTCATAGTTGTTTGTTGATTTTGATTTTTTTCTTTCTTATAGTTATTCTTTTTCCTGGTCCATATTTAGGTTTTCTAGATTCCTGTTATGAGTGAGACCATGTGGTATTTTTCTTTTTCTTTCTGGCTTATTTCGCAGAGCATGATTGCTTCCAGTTCCATCCATGTTGCTGCAAACTGCGTGTGTTTATCTTTTTTGATTGCTGAGTAATATTCCATTGTGTATATGGACCACATCTTCTTGATCCAGTTATCTATTTTTGGGCATTTGGGTTGTTTCCAAAGCTTAGCTATTATAAATTGTAATGCTCTAAACATAGGGGTGCAGGTGCTCTTTGGAATTGATGTTTCTGTGTCCTTTGGGTAAATACCTAGGAGTGGAATTGCTGGATCATATGGAAGCTCTATCTTTAGTAGGTTGAGGAATCTCCACACAGCTTTCCATAGTGGTTGGACCAGTTTGCACTCCCACTAGCAGTGCAGGAAAGTTCCTTTCTCTCCACATCCTTGCCAACATTTGTTGTTGCTAGTTTTTTTAATATGTGCCATTCTCACTGGTGTAAGATGGTATCTGATTGTAGTTTTGATTTGCATTTCCCTGATCGCAAGTTATGTTGAACATTTTTTCATATGCCTGTTGGCCATTTGTATTTCCTCTTCAGAGAAGTTTCTTTTTAGCTCTTCTGCCCATTTTTTGACTGGATTATGTTCTTTGTTTTTGTTGAGTCTCATCAGCTCTTCGTAGATTTTTGTTACCAGTCCTTTATCATTAGTGTTGTGTGCAAAAATGTTCTCCCAGTTGGTGGGGTTTCTCTTTGTTTTTGTTATTGTCTCTTTTGCTGTGCAGAAGCTCTTTAATTTGATGTAGTCCCAGCTGTTTATCTTTGCCTTCACTATCACTGCTTTGGGAGATGCATCTGTAAAGATGTCTTTGAGGTGCATGTCATGTAGTGTTTTGCCTATATTTCCTTCTATATATTTTATGGTTTCTGGTCTTATGTCTAGTTCTTTAATCCATTTTGAGTTGGTTTTGTGCATGGTGTGAGGTCAAGCTTCATTCTTTTGCATGCAGCGACCCAGTTTTCCCAGCACCATTTATTGAACAAACTTTCTTTGCTCCAGTGTATATTCTTTGCTCCTTTGTCAAAGATTAGTTGACCATAACTCTGTGGGTTTATTTCTGGGTTTTCTGTTCGGTTCCATTGGTCCATGTGTCTGTTCTGGTTCCAGTACCATGCAGTTTTGATTTTTATGGCTTGGTAGTATAGTTTGAAGTCTGGGAGAGTGATGTCTCCATTCCCTTCTTTTTTTTTTCAGGAGGGTTTTGGCTATTCGGGGTTTTTGGTGGCTCCATATGAATTTCATCAATATTTTTTCTGTTTCTTTGAAGAATAACATTGAAATTTTAATTGGAATAGCATTGAATCTGTAAATTACTTTTGGTAGGATGGCCATTTTGATAATGCTAATTCTTCTGATCCATGAGCAGGGGATGTCTTTCCATTGCTTTGTGTCTACTTCTATTTCTTTTAACAGTGTTTTATAGTTTTCTTTGTACAGGCCCTTTACTTCTTTTTTTGGGTTTGTTCCTAAGTATTTGATTTTTTTTTGTTTCAATAATAAAAGGAATGGTTTTCTTGATTTCTTCTTCTTCAGATTTACTGTTTGTGTATAGGAAGGCTACTGATTTTTTTCATTGATTTTGTATCCTGCCACTTTATTAAACTGATTGATTAGTTGAATTAGTTTTTCTGTGGAGTTTTTGGGGTTCTCTATATATAATATCATATCATCCGCAAATAGTGATAGTTTGACTTCTTCCTTGCCTATTTCGATTCCTTGTATATCTTTCTCTTGTCTTATTGCTCTGGCTAGGACTTCCAGTATTATGTTGAAAAGCAGTGGTGAGAGTGGACATCCTTGTCTTGTTCCAGATCTTAATGGGAATACTTTCAGTTTTTCACCATTGAGAATGATATTGGCTGTGGGCTTGTCATAGATGGCCGTTATGATGTTGAGGTATGTTCCTTGTATCCCGAGAATTTTAAAGGCCTTTATCATAAATGGTTATTGTACTTTGTCGAATGCTTTCTCAGCATCTATTGATATTATCATATGGTTTTTATATTTCTTTTTGTTTATGTGTTGGATTACATTGATTGATTTTCGGATGTTGAACCCTCCTTGTGTCCCTGGAATAAATCCTACTTGGTTGTAGTGAATTATCTTATGGATGCATTGTTGGATTCTGTTTGCAAGGATTTTGTTGAGGATTTTTGCATCATTGTCCATTAGGGAGATTGGCCTGTAATTTTCTTTTTTTGTGCTGTCTTTGTTGGGTTTTGGTATTAGTGTAATGTTTGCTTCGCAGAACGTATTTGGTAGTATTCCTTCTTTTTCAATTTTTTGAAAGAGTTTGTGTAGGATAGGCACTAATTCACTGCTGATTGTTTGGTAGAATTCATTTGTGAAGCTGTCTGGGCCTGGGCTTTTGTTTTGGGGGGAGTGCTTTGATTACTGCTTCAATTTCGCTTCTTATAATTGGTCTGTTTAGTTGTTCTCTTTCTTCTTTGTCCAGCTTTGGATGATTGCATCATTCTAGGAATTTGTCCTTTTCTTCTAGAGATGTTGTTAAATTTGTTTGCATATAAGTGTTCATAGTAATCTCTATTATTCTTTTGATTTTTACTGAGTCTGTTGTGATTTCTCTTCTTTCATTTATAATCCTATTTATACGTGTTTTCTCCTGTTTTTCTCTTTGTGAGCCTGGCTAGAGGTTTGTCTATTTTGTTTACTTTTTCAAAGAACCAACTTTAAGTTTCATTGATCTTTTGGATTGTTTTTTTAATTTCTAATTCATTTATTTCTGCTTTGATTTTTATTATTTCCTTACTTCTATTGGCTTTTGGGTTTTTTTGGTTGTTCTTTCTCTAGTTCTTTGAGATGTGAGGTTAGATTGTTTCTTTGAGTTCTTTCTTGTTTGTTGATGTGAGCCTGCATTGCTATATATTTTCCTCTTATTTCTGCTTTTGCTGCATCCCATACATTCTGGAAAGTGGTGTCCTCCTTGTCATTCAACTCAAAGTATTTTTTAATTTTCTTTGATATCCTCATTAGTCCAGTGGTCTTCCAGCAGTGTGGATTTCAATCTCCATAAAGTGGGAAGGTTCCTTGTTTTTTTTCCATGATTTATTTCTAGCTTGATGCCTTTATGATTTGAGACGATATTTGGAATGATTTTGATTTTCATGTATCTGTTGATGTTTGTCTTGTGGCCCAATATTTGATCAATTCTGGAGAATGATCCATGCGCACTTGAAAAAAATGTGTACTCAGATTTTTTTGGGTGCAGTGTCCTATAGATGTCTTTTATTTATTTATTTATTTATTTTTTCAACTTTTACAAACTGTTTATTTTCCATTAACCTTATTTCCACTTTCTGTTCAAGTCTCTGGAAGAACAGCTTAAGACCACTCAGTGGTTGTTCCCACCCATTCAGTGGCTTGAGCAGTGGGAGCTGCAGACCAGTTTTCAGTGGCAGGCTGGACGCTCCAGTCTTCAGTAGGGAACTACTGGATAGGTACAGAGGGCACCTGCACGCCTTCAGACCAGTCTGCCCCTTCAGTCTGAGTAGCAGTAAACTCAGGAGCTGGAGCCATCCATTTGCCCTGAAATTCCTCCTTGGTCACAGCCTTTTCAGCAGCAGCCTCATCTTCCTTTTCAATCTCTTCAGGATCTCTGTAGAAGTAGAGATCAGGCCTGACCTCCCAAGGGTGTTCACGGGAGATGGTGCCATGCATGCGTAGAACTTCCCGGGCCAGCATCCACCACATGAAACCCACTGAGTGAGCTCCCTTATTGTTGCAGGGGATGGCAATGTCCACATAACGCAGAGGAGAGTGTGTTACACAGAGCAATGGTAGGCAGGTTAACATAGGATGCCTCTGTGAGAGGCTGGTGGTCAGCCCTGGGATCGGTAACCACCAAAAGTCTTGGCTCCCGGAAAGCTACCTGGATCTGGTTAGTGAAGGTCCCAGGAGTGAAGCGGACAGCAATAGGATTGGCTCCAGTGGCAGCAGCAAACTTTAGCACAGCTCACTGGCCAGTGTTCCTGGACGATATGACACTGACATCAGCCGGATTTTCAATGGCAACAATGGCACGAACTGCCAGCAGGAGCTTCTCCCAGGTTCTCTTCAAATTTATGATATAGATGCCATCACTTTTCCTTTTGTAGATGTACTGTTCCATCTGGAAGTCAAGGTTGGTGCCACCTAAGTAGGTTCCTGTTGCAAGGAATTTGAGGACATCCTCCTCCTTCATTTGCAGGACATCGAGGACTCCGGACATTGTGAAAGTTTCCCTTTTAAGTTACAATGGGAGCCCAGAACAACTCCATATGGACCCCTCTCTTGGCAGCGCAGAAAGGTATAGATGTCTTTTAAGTCCATGAGTTCTATATCTTTATTTAGGGCTCTAGTGTCTTTGTTTATTTTTTGTCTCGTTGACCTGTCCATTGGTGAGAGTGGGGTGTTGATGTCTCCCACTATATATGTATTTTCTTTAATATCTGTTTTCAGAGCTGATAATAATCGTCTAATATATTTTGGTGCCCCTTATTTGGTGAGTATATGTTGATGAGTGTTATATCTTCCTGATGTATTATCCCCCTTGATCATAATGTAGTGTCCATCTATGTCTCTTTTTACTTTTTTTTAATTTGAAGTCTAAGTCTATTTCATCTGATATAAGTATGGCTGTTCCTGCCTTCTTTTTTGGTTCATTTGATTGTAGGATTGTTTTCCACCCTTTTACTTTCAGTCTGTGTTTATCTTTTGTGGTTAAATGTGTTTCCTGGAGACAGCAGAAGATTGGATTTTGTTTTTTAATCCAGTCTGCTACTCTCTGTCTTTTTACTGATGAGTTTAATACATTTACATTTAGAGTTAATATTGATATATTGGCATCTGTGTTTGCCATTTTGTTTGTCTTTTTTGTGATTTTATTCCTTGCTTTATTCTGTTCTTCTTGTTCATTCCTCTGTTTGTTTTGGCTTTAGGACTTCTGTAGAATTTTTTGGAGTGGGGGTTTAGTTGTAATGAATTTCTGGAGCTTCTGTTTGTCTGAGAAGGTCCATGTTTTTTCTTCATAGAAGAAGGAGAGCTTTGCAGGGTAAAGTATTCTTGGTTGGCATTTGCTGTCTTGAAGTTTGCTGAATATGTTATTCCATTCTCTTCTTGCCTGTAATGTTTCTCTGGAGCAATCAGAAGTTAACCTGATTGGTTTTCCCTTATAAATTATCTGTTTCTTCCCCCTTGTCAGCGCCATTATTTTTTCCTTGTCTTGGACTCTTGCAAGCTTTACTATTAGGTGTCTTGATGTAGCTTTCTTTTTATTATGGTAATTGGGAGTTCTTCTCACTTCTTTTATGTCGATATTCATCTCCTTTATCATGCTTGGGAAGTTTTCTTCAATTATCTCCTTGAATAATTTCTCAGTTCCTTTGTCTCTCTCCTCACCTTCTGGAATGCCTATAACTCTTACATTTCCTCTCTTTATGGAGTCTGATAATTGCCTAAGAGTCTCCTTATACTGCTTCCTTTGCACTTCTCTCTCCATTTCTCTTTTGGCTCTTTTTATTTCTGTATTTTCTATAGTACTGATTCATTCTTCCATTTCATCGATCCTGTTTTCATTGCTTTTCCCAGAGTTCTTTATCTCTTCTAGTAATCTTTTAAAAAGCATTTCTTTTCTTTCCTTTCTTAAGGTCTCAATTTCATTCTTCTGTTCAGTGATTATTTGTCTCAACTCATTTTTTTCCTTTTTGTTTTCTTTCTTTCTTTCAGGATCATTATTAATTGTCTATCTGACAGGCCGAGAAGTTCTTCCATGTCATTGTTGAGCTCTGGTGACAGTGTTTCTTTTTATGGTGTGTCCTCCTGCTGGCTTGCTTGGTTATTTATATTTTTTCTTCTCCCTGTTATTTGCTTTCTAATTAGTTCTATGCGTTGGGACATTGTGCCACTGGTGTTGGCGGGCATCTCTTTGGAGTGCTCCTTTAGGGGTGTTGGAAACTGTTTACCAGATTGAGACCAGCACTGGTAGGCCAAAACTCCACCAGGGTATTGATGCTGTGATGCTGGGCTCTGTCCTTTACAGTTCCCTCCCTCTGTATTTTTCAGTTCTAACAGGGAATCAGCTAGTTGGTGATTTAGTTATGGTCACGAGGTGGCACCAGAGATCCATACTTGCTGACCTGTGCTTTTTCCCAGTGGTTCTCTGAGTGGTGGAGGGGGTACGCAGGGGAGAACCTCAACACAGGGGCTCTTATTCAAGCCAGGTGCTGTGTCTGCCCTGTGTTCACCAGGGGGGTGTGCCTGCAGCTGTATGCATCCCACACCCTGAAGTCTGCACTCTAGTTTTCAGTTCCAGGGCTATGAGATCCAAAACGCTGGCTGTCACCCTGTACAGTGCCCGCTGCTATGGCACATCCCACGCCCTGGATCCTGTGCCTAGCTCTCAGTTCGAGGATGGTGAAAGGTCCATGCAGGAAGCCAGAATGCAGGAGCCAACCAGGAAGCCCACCTGGGGGGCAGGAATGGGGATACCTGCCTGGAGGACTCAGACAATGAGCCTCCCCCCTCCCACTACGAGTCTCATCTCAGACAAAGAACCTCTACCTGCCCTACAAACTTTTCCCACCACACGAGCCCAACTACCCACCTGACCTCTCCTCACCCTATAAAACCCTGCTTCCCCCTAACAATGTGCGCGACTCCACTGACCCCCGCCTTGGGTCTGTGAGATCCGCCCGGGAGCAATAAACTTTCCCTTCCCCCCCCCCAAGGAAACTTGGCCTGGCTCTTCTTTACCACGCCGAACCTTTCAGATGGGGTCTTGCTCCACGCCTTATTTCCCTCCTTACCCCCGTTTGCGTGGCCCACCCTCTCTCAGTGCCTGAGGGTGTTCTTGTGATCCCTGGTAGTGTTGGTGATTTTTTTCCTGGTCACTAGGTGGCGACAGAGATCTTTCCTAGTGTCCTTTGGGAACTGTTTTTAAGCCCGTGGGTCCCGGGGAACAGAGTGGGAGTGGCATGGAGAGCCTCAACTGCGTGGGGGTGCTGTGTCTGCCTTGTGCCCCACCATCGCGGGGAACCCACGCCCTGAATTTTGTGCCCCGGGTCTCAGTTCCCAAAGCCCTCAGGTCTAGGATGCAGGTTGTAGCTCAGTTCAGTGTTCGCAGAAATGGCGCCTTTTGCACTCCACTCCTGTGTCCGGGCGCCTGGTTTCTGATTACTCAGTGAGGGACATTCACCTCAGTGAGGGCCCCCACGCATCTCCCTGCAAGCCTAGGTCACAGGCGTGGGACCTGGGCAGCCCCGATCTGCATATGCTTTTCAAGTGCACCCCTTTTCCGCACAAGCTTACTGGCTGGCCTTGGGCTATTTGTAGGTCTCCTGGGAGTCTTTATTTTTCTCCAATGGCTCCTGGAGCTGTTCGCTCACCTCGGGGAATCCTGCCTAGCAGCTAATCTGCTACTTGCACATCTTAATTTACAATGCTGGGCGGAGTTGGTGCAGGAGCATAGGGGTTCACACAGACTCTAACACTGTGTGTGAGCTAAAAGACACTCTCCCAAGTGGTTGCTGCTCCCTGTGGGGGCTGGGCTCTCCTTCTGTCTTCCTGGCTTTACTCACTTTTCCAAACAGGGTGTGTGGGTGCACAGGGGTCGCTGTCCTCCAACAGCTGTGTGTAGGAAGGTGGGCGCTCTCCTGGTCTTGCTGCTCACCTTTGCTTGCTGACCCTTCTAAGGCTACACCTTTGTGTGAATCCCAATCACCCAGCACAGTGCCCAAACCTTAGTGCATGCTCTGGGTTCATCAATGTCTGGTTAACAAAGCTTTTCCTGGGGAGCAGATACTGGTGTTGCAAGATGTCCAGCAGCTGCCTTGCTAGATTACTCTCTTCACTGAACTGAGAGCCACCTTCCATTTTTAATGTTTTGAGACATCTTCACACTGCTTTCCATAAGGGCCTGAGCAGTTTGCATTCCCACAGCAGTGCAGGAAGGTTCCTTTTTTTCCACATCCTTGCCAGCCTTTGTTGTTTCTGGTCTTTTTGATATGGGGCCATTCTCACAGGTGTGAGATACTATCTCTCACTGTGGTCTTGATTTGCATAAGTGATTGTGAACTTTTTTTTATGTATCTGCTGGTCTTTTGAATGTTTTCATTGGAGAAGTGTCTGTTTAGTTCTTTTGCCCATTTTTGATTGGATTATTTTCTTTGTTTTTGTAGAGTTTTAAGAGTTCTTTGTATATCTTTTATATCAGTCCTTTGTCAGATATATGGTATGAAAATATATTCTCTTATTCAGTAGGATTTTTTTTTTGTTTAAGTTATGTTTCTTTCACTATATAGTAATTTTTCTGTTTGATGTAGTCCCAGCTGTTTATATTCTGTTCTGTTTTCCTTGCTGTTGGGGATGAATCCCTAAAGGTATCACTAAAGTTTATGTCATGAAATGTTTTACCTGTGTTTTATTCTATGTATTTTATGATTACAGGTCTTACATTCAAATCTTTGATCCATGTTAAGTTGACTTTAGCGGATGGTGTGAGATTGTGGTCTAGTTTGATTCTTTTGCATTCAGTTGTCCAGTTTACCCAACACTATTTATTGAAGAGGTTATCTTGTTCCGGTATATATTTCAATGCCTATCTCAAAGATTAACTGCATGCCTATCTCAAATATTAACTGTATATATATACACACACACACACACACACTCTTATATATATATGGGTTTATTTCTGGGCTCTCAATTCTATTCCATTGGTCTATGTGTTTTTGTTCCAGTACCAGGCTGTTTTAATTATTATGGCTTTATATTATAGCTTAAGGTATGGAATGATACCTCCATTCTCTTTCCCCTTTGTCAAGATTGATGTTGCTATTCAGGGTCTTTTGTAATTCCATATGAATTTCAATAGTGTTTGCTCCAGTGCTTTGAAACAAGCCACTGATATTTTTATTGTAATTGCATTGAATCTGTATATTTCTTTGGGTAGAATTGTTATAGAGCAACCCCGATATTAAACGGGTTCCTGGCTGTGGGTCCTCACCTGCGCGCTTTAAAGGGACTTATGAATACTCTACTACAGACACACGCAAAAGGGTTAATAAAAGGTTTATTTACAAGAGAAAAAGAAATAAGGAAAATGTACAACTCAGGGAGAAAATAGGGAAATAAAGTCTTTAATGCGTCCTACCCGATCCGACGACCTGGAAACCCAAAGTCACTCTCAGAGCTGGCCGGACACTGCGAGCTGGCTGAGAGCCCAAAAATGGAGAGACCCCCCAAAGCCCACGTGTCTGCCTTTTTGTATCCACCTGGCTGCTTAACCCCACCCTCAGGTCCCAGCCACCTTCCCTTTGATGGTGATGGGATTTGGAGTTCCCAGTGTCTTTGGCTTTGACCTGGGGTGGGGGTGGAGTCCACAAAGCCTATATGGAATTTGCTTTGGGACATCCTTTTCCCCCTAACAGAATGGCCATTATGACAATGTCCATGAGCAGGGAATATTTTTCCATTTCGTTGTGTCTTCTATTTCTTTCAACAATGTCTTACTGTTTTCTTTGTATAGATCTTTTACCTCCTATGTTAGGTTTACTCCTAGGTATTTATTTTTTTTAATTGGTGTAATTGTAAATGTGATAATTTTCTTAATTTCTTCCTCTTTTATTTCATTTTTGTGTATTGGAATTAACTGAAATATGTGTGTTGATTATCTACCCTGCTGCTTTGCTAAAGTGATTGTTTAAATTAGTTTTTCCATGTAGTCTTGGGGGTTCTCTATGTATATTATCATGTCATCTGCAAATAATGACAGCATTACTTCTTTCCCAATCTGGATTCCTTTTATATTTTTCTCTCATCTAATCACTCTAGCTAGAACTTCCAATGCTATGTTGAATAGCACTGGTTAGAGTGGATATCTTTTGTCTTTTTTATACCAGATTTTAGTGGAAAAGTTTTCATTTTTTTAACACCATTGAGAATGACATTTAACTATGGGTTTGTAGTAAATAACTTTAAAAAAATTACATTAAGGTATGATTTGTTTATTGCCAGTTTTTAAAAAGGGTTTTCAACATAAATGGATGAATCTCATTAAATGCTTTCTCAGCATCTATTGATATGGTATTTATCTTTCTTTTTGATGATGTGGTGAATTATGTTGATTGATTTTCAGATGTTAAACCATTCTTATGTACCTGGTGTCAATCCCATTTGGTCATGGTGTATTATCCTTTTAATGCACTGATGGATTTGGTTTGTTAGGATTTTATTCAGAATTTTAATGCCTGTGTTTGTTAGGGAGATTGGTCTGCAATTTTCTTTTTTGTGTTGTCTATGGTTTTGGTACTAGAGTAATGTTGGGGTCATAACAAGTATTTGGAAGAATTTCTTTTTGGGGGAAGAGTTTGAGCACAATTGAAGGTTTGGTAGAATTCATTTGTGAAACCATCTGGTCCAGGACTCTTGTTTTTTGGGGAGTTTTGATTAGTATTTCATTTTCCTTACTTGTGATTGGTTTGTTCATGTTTTCTATTTCTGCCCTATTCAATCTTGAATGACTGTATAATTCTAAGAATTTGTCCATCTACCCTAGGTTATGGTATTTGTTAGCACATAGATGTTCACAGTAATTTCTAATTTTCCTCTGAATTTGTACAGCATCTGTTATGATTTCTTGGTTTTTGTTTTTGAATTTACTTATTTGAAATTTCTCCCTTATTCTCTTGGTGAGCTTTGCCAGAGGCTTGTATATTTTATTTACATTTTTTCAAAGAATAAGGTTTTGGTTTTGATGATCTTTTAGACTGTCTTTTAAATTTCTATTTCATTTGCTTCTGCTTTGATTTTTGTTAGTTCTGTTCTTCTATTGGCTTTTGGATTTGTTCGTTTTTCTTTTTCTAAATCCTCAAGTTGAAAGAGAAGGTTATTTATTTGAGCTCTTATTTCTTGATGTGGGGCTATATTGCTATATAGTTTCCTCTTAGTATTGCTTTTGCTGCATCCCATAAGTTTTGGATGGTTGTGTGCTTGTTTTCATTTGTTTTAAGGTATTTTATAATTTCCTCCTTGTTTTCCTCATTAACCTAGTGGTCTTTCAGTGGTGTGTTGTCCAGTCTCCATATATTAAAAGATTTCCATGCTTTCTTTTGATACCTTTGTGATTGGAGAAGATGTTGGGATTTCAATCTTCATGAATTTATTGATCTTTGTTTTGTGTTCCAGAACATGGCCTATCCTGGAGAATATGCCATGTGCACTTGAGAAAAATGTATATTCTACTTTTTGGGGGGTGATACTCTGTATATGTCTACGAGGTCAAAGAGATCTAATCTCTATTTAAGGCTTTTTTTTTTATAGATGCATGTTTTATTTATTTGTTTGTTTGTTTGTTTGTTTGTTTGTTTATACATGCACTGGGTACAGTCAGAAGCGCGGGAGGGTGACAGAATTCACCAGAACCAGAGCGGGGAGCAGAGCAGGTAGAAGAACCAAAGTACACTGCTGAGGGGAGCAGTGGGTGGCAGGAGAGGTCTGCACACCATGTGGGACCCTCCTCCAGTGGCCGGGGTGCAGCCGGGGATTGAACCGGTGCCGCAGAGGCCGCGGGCAGCTTCGCAACCCAGAGCTCAACCACTGCGCCACCGGGGAGGCCCTATTTAAGGCTCTTTTATCCCTCTTTATTTTCTGTCTAATTGATCTGTCCATTGCTGAGAGAGGGGTGTTGAAACTCCTACCACAAATTTGTTTTTTCCAATGTTTATTTTCAGAGTTGATGGTAGTCGCCTAATGTATTTTGGTTTTGATGATCTTTTAGACTGTCTTTTAAATTTCTATTTCATTTGCTTCTGCTTTGATTTTTGTTAGTTCTGTTCTTCTATTGGCTTTTGGATTTGTTCGTTTTTCTTTTTGTTCATTTGGTGTATATATGTATCAATATCTTCTTGATGTATTGTTCCCTTTATCACTATAGAGTGTCCCTCCCTGTTTCTTTTTATCTTTTTTTAAAAAGATGTATTTTGTCTGATGTAAGTATGGCTGTCCCTGTCTTTTTCAGGGTCCCACTGGTTTGTAGGATTGTTTTCCAGCCCTTTACTTTGAGCCTAATTTTGTTTTTGGAGTTTAGGTGTGTCTTCTGGAGACAGCAGAAGGTTGGATTACATTTGCTGATTTAACTAGATACACTGTGTCTTTTAATTGGTGTGTTCAGCCTATTTACATTTAAAGAGATTATTGATATGTGATAGTTTGTTCTGCCATTTTATTCTCAATTTTTGTGGGTTAATTTGTTTCCTTATTTAGTTATGTGTAGGTTTTTTGGTTTCAATGTGCCTATTCCTGTCAATATTTATTGGAGGAGTGATTTAGTGTTTCCAAACTCCTTGAGCTTCTGTATGTCTGAAAGGCCTTTATTCCTCCTTCACATATGAAGGAGAGTCTTACAGGACAGAGTATTTTTTCTCACTATTCAAATGCCAATCCATTTTCTCCTAGCTCATAGTATTTTTTCAGAGAAGTCTGATGGCTGCCTATCGGGGGTACCTTTATAGGTTATCTGCTTACCCCCCTTGCCAGTATTCTTCAGTATTCTTTCTTTGCCCTGAATTTTTGGAATTTTCACTAGTATATATCTTGCTGTCAAGGCTGGGGTTCTTTTAGCTTCCTGGATTTGCAGATTTATTCCCTTCTTTAGGCTCAGGAAGTTTTCCTCCATTATTTCTTTTTCTTTTTCTTTTTTTTTCCTTCAAGATTTATTTATACAAGCACTGGGTACAGTCAGAAGCATGGGAGGGTGAGAGAATTCACCAGAGCCAGAGCGGGGAACAGAACAGGCAGACCGACAAAATACACTGCTGAGGGGAGCAGCAGACACTGCAGGAGAGGTCTCTTGTGCCATGTGGGACCCTTGCCGTTGGCCAGGGATCGAACTGGTGCTGCAGAGGCTGCAGGCAGCTTCGCAGCCCAAAGCTCAACCGCTGCACCACCAGGCTAGGCACCTTCATTATTTCTCTAAATACATTTCTGTTCCTTTCTCTCCTCTGCCTCTGGTATAGCTATTACTCTTATTCTGCCTTTTCTCATGGACTTGGATGGCTCTTAGAGTGTTTCTTCATCTTTTAAAATTTCATTTTTCTTGTTCTTTCTCTACCAGGATTCTTTGTACATTTGCATCTTCAGTTACACTGACTCATTGTTCCACTTCATCTATTCTTCCACAACTTTCTCTTGAGTTTTTCATTTCCTGTATTTCTCTTTTGAAATCCTGAAACTGCATTTTAATAATAGCTCAAGCCTCATTTTCTGTCTTCAGGTTATTGATTTCATTTCTAAGAACGTTCATTTCTTTGAATTCCTTATCACTACAATTCTAAACTCTGTATCTGATAGGGAGAACACAGCTTCCATGTCTGTGAATTGGTTATTTATTCTTTCTCTGTGTTGTACTTTTCTCTTGGGGACTTATGTTGCTGTTTTTTGTTTTTGTTTTTGTTTTTGCTTTTTTGTTTTTTTCTTCTGCCCATTATTAGCTTTGGATCCCAGATGCTGTGTGTGGGGCTTCCTCTGGGTACGGCTCCTCCCCCCTTACTTTCAGGGTTCTCACCTATCTGCTGAATTGCTGGTCGAGGTCTCATATGTGGTTGTGAAGCCTTTGGCCACTCTGGCTCACTCCTTGATGTGGGTGTGAGGGTGTGAGGTCTCACCTTTTTGTGTAGATTCTGGTGGGGATGTCATGGGAAGTCACAAGGTCTTTCTAGGTGCAAGTGGGTGCAGGGTAAGGTCCCAAAGAGTGGTGCAAAGTGTATGCTGGTCTGGCAGGTGCCAGCTGGATCCTCTGGGAGGTTGTAAAAAAGCCTCTGGGTGCTCTGATACCCTCCCTGATATGGTTCTGGGGCTTCATGGGCCCAAGAAGGCACTGGTAGCCTCTCACAGTAAGTCATAGAGCCTCTGCATTTCTAGGTGAGGACTGGTGGGATCTTGCATAAGGTTGCAAGGTCTCTGGCCACTCTGGTACCCTCCTGATGGGGCTCCAGGGTCTTACTGTTGTATGCTTAACTTTTTAAGGAATAAATCTTATTCTTTATCTTGTTTTCCACAGTGACTGTACCATTTTACATTCTCACCAGCAATACACAAGTGTTCCACTTGTTCTACAATGTAGCTAACACTTGCTATTTTCTTTTTTTTTTTTTTATAATAGTCATCCTAGTGGGTATATTGTATTATCTAATTATGGTTTTGATTTGCATTTCCTTAATAGTATATTAAATCAGCATACTCCAGATAACAGAATCAGTAGGTTTTGTGCTGTTTGCACACATCCAGAAATAATGTTTTATCAGTCCTCTGTGCATCCCTTAGTAGAATCAAGTTGACACAAAAAAACTAGTTACTACAATTAGTGATACTGGGTTCTTCTCATGTGCTTATTGGTCCTTTATGCATCTTTTTTGGATAAATGTCTATTCAAGTCTATTGCCTGTTTTTTTTTTTTAATTAGGTTATTTTACATCTGTAGGAGTTCCTTATATATTCTGGACATTACTCCTTATCAGATATATGATTTACAAATATTTTCTCATTCCATGAGTTCCCTTTTAATTCTCTTGGTAGTGTCTTTTGACAAGCAAATGTTTTTAATTTTGATGAAGTCCAATTAATCTTTTCCTTTTGCTGCCTTTTTTGTTGTTATATCCAATCATTGCCAAATTCAGTGTCACTAAATCCCTCCCCCCCACTATTTTCTTCTAAGAGTTGATAGTTTTAGCTTTTACATTTAAGTTTTTGATCTCTTTTTTTTATAAATTTTAATTTTTTTAAAACAATATTTGCTTCCCCCCATCCCCTCAGGTTGAGTCCCCATGGAATTTCCTTCCCCAAGGCACCTGTGTACCACCACCACAGTCTCCTGCTCTCCCCCTCCCTCCCTCTGATCCATCTCCCTCCCCCTACCCCACAGCCTGTCTTTGATTCATAATTGTCTGTTTTTGCTTTGCTGTGTTTTGTACTGTTACTACCTTTTTTTACACTGATGTTTTATTTGGTTCCCCCATATTCCTGTTATAAGTGAAACCATCCGATAATTTTCTTTTTCCTTCTGGTTTATTTCACTGAGCATAATTCCTTCTAGCTGTAAGACATACATTGCAATAACATGTTTAAAGACTCACCACCCAAAGCAGTGATAGTGAAGGCAAAGATAAACCCTGGGATTACATCAAACCGAAAAGCTTCTGTACAGCCAAAGAGACATTAACCAAACAGAGAGACACCCCATTGATTGGGAAAAAATCTTTGCACTCCATTCAAGTGATCTCTTTTTTGAGTTAATCTTTTTGTATATGACACAGATAAGTGTTTGAAGTCATTATTTAACATATGGATTCCCAGTTTTCTCAACAACATTTTAAAAAAGACTACCCTTTCTCCTTGAACGGTCTTGACACCCTTGCTGAAAATCATTTGACCATGTATAAGAGAGTTAATTTCTGTGCTCTATTCTATTCCATCATTCTATTTTCTTTCCTTAAGCTAATATACACTGGTTTGTTACTGTAGCTTACAGTAAGTCTTGAAATAAAAACTTTGAACTTCCAAACTTGCTTTTTCAATTTATTTTGGCTATTTAGGTGTCCCCTTTAGACAGCATATGAATTTTAAGATGGACTTTCCTATTTCTGTAAAATTCACCATTAAGATTTTGATAAGGAGTGCACTGTAGCTGTAGATTGCTTGAGTAGTGTTAAATTTTTGGCAATATTCCAATCCATGAACACAATAAATCTTTCCATTTATTTATGTCTACTTAAATTTTTTTCAGCAACATTGTAGACACTTGTACATATAAGTCTCTCTCTCTTTGGTTATGTTTAGTCCTCAAGATTTTACTATTTTCGATAAATTCTTCTGTCTTGACTAATTGTTTTCTTAATTTCCCTTTTTTTGGATTGTTCATTGTTATTGTAAAGAAATGCAACTGACTTCTGCCTGTTGATTTTGTATCCTGCAACTCTGAATTTGTTTATTAGTTCTAACAGTTTTTGTCTTATTTTTTGCTTGTGGTGGAGCAATTAGAGTTTCCCACATATAAAATTGTGCCATCTGTGAACAGATATAATTTTACTATTCCTATTTAAAGGATAACCTTCCTACTGATTTTGAGAACAGACCTTAGCACAACATGCCACTTTTGCAATCTGGATTATTTTGAGCTTAGATCAATGAAAGCCTTGCAGGCTCATAAGAAAGTTTTACCACTCCTTTATATACCTGAAGAATGAAAACTGGAGCTCCTACTCTGAGTTAGGTTTATCACTAGAAATAACCCATCAGAGAAGCCTTTCTATATGGCAGGACAAATATTTAATTACAAAGCATCTGGTCTTTGTCATAAGAGTCACTACCTCCTTGTCATGAGACTCATTTTTCACTCCTTGAAGCCCCAGGCATCTGCCCCACTTCGTAACTCAGGATATATACCCTCATTATTCCTCACTGACCTTGGAATAAGACCTTATGTCTATGTAGACTTCATGTGTATATATAATTAAATTTGTTTACTAATTTGTCTGATTTAATTTGATCACACAAACAACACAAGAAAAACTCAGAGAGATAGAGAGAAATTATCAAAAATCAAAAATAAAGGAAAAAATTTGCAGGAAGCAAGGAAAAAATAACCTAAAAAGTCTCTTAAATTATGCTCTCCCTGGACTTCAGCCCATACACTCTCTAGGCAAAAAAGAGCATATTCACAATGCTAGAAGACAAGAACTCCCAACCAAGAATGCTCTCTATTCTGTATAACTATCATTCATGTATGAAGGTGAAATATAGGCTTTCCCAAACCAACAGAAAGTAATGGAGTTCATCTCCACCACACCAGCTCTTCAAGAAAAGAAAAAAAAAAAGGAAAAAGAAAATTAAAAAATTGCAACATAAATTCCTGAGCAAAATAACAACAGGAATAGAAAATCAGAAGCATGAACACCAACAAACCACTAAAGGGGAAGAAGAAATGGATAGAACCTGAGTAGTTAAATGTTGGAGAGCAAACATGAGCTCATAAAGGACTTAAGACATAGTAATTTAAGTAAAACCCCCCTGGTAATTACTAACCCAAAACCCAGAATAGAGGCCCACGGACAAAGAAACAAGAACATTGATAGAAATACTAAAGAAATTCATCCACAAATAGCAGAGAGAAACAAGTGGAAAAAGAAACAAC
This sequence comes from Talpa europaea, assembly GCF_964194135.1. Lineage (NCBI taxonomy): Eukaryota > Metazoa > Chordata > Mammalia > Eulipotyphla > Talpidae > Talpa > Talpa europaea. Next base: position 46,680 of record NW_028168032.1, on the reverse strand, counting down.
AGAAAAATAATCAAATTTCAAAAAAGCAAAATAAATTGTTTATATCAATAATCATCCTAAATATGAACTGTCTGAATTAACAAATCAAAAGACAGACTAGTAATGTGGATGAAAAGATTTCAGTAATCTATACTTTGTTTGCAAGAGACCCATTTACAACTGGAAGAAAAAAAAAAGCTATAAATAAAGTGTTGGGACATGGTTTTACAAACTAATATTATACACAGAAAAGCTATTCACATATCAAATAAACTAGACTTTCAGCTAAAAAAAGGTTAACAGGGACAAAAATGGACACTACATAATGATCAAGGAAACAATTCAATAGGAAGAGATAGCTGTTAATAACATTATGAATGTAATACAGAATCACCTAGTTATATAAAGCAGGCATTAACAGACTAAAACAACATATTGGCAAAAGTACAATCATTGTTGGAGACCTCAACACACCACTGACATGAATGGATAGATCATACAGAGACAGAAAATTAACAAAGAAATAAAGGCTTGAAATAAAGTGTTAGAACAGATGGATTTACTGGGCATTTATAGAGCATTCCATCCCAAAAGAAATGAGTATACTTTTTTCCTAGTGCAATGGAATATTATCAAGAATAGATCAGATACTTGGGCAAAAACATGTCTCAGAATACATACAAAGAAAGAAATTATATCGAGTATCTGCACAGACCACAATGGTATAAAACTAGAAATCAACCAAAAAAACAATTGCCAAGGGCCCCCCGGTGGCGCAAGGGGTTGAGCGCTGCACTGTGAAGCTGGTCCGCAGTCTCTGCATGCTGGTTGGATTCCCAGCTGGCCAGGGAGAGACCTACATGGTGCAGCAGACCTCTCCTGTCATGCCTGCTGCTCCCCTCAGCAGGACTTTCGGTCAGTCTGCCTGTTTTGCTCCCCGCTCTGTCTCTGGTGAATCCTCTCGTCCTCCCACATCTCTGGCCTGTACTCAGTTTCTTGTATAAATAAATAAATAAAATCACCATATAGATCAAAGCTTGGGAGACCTTCAGAACAACTCCTGGATAAATGAAAAAATTGAAGAGTTAAAAAAAGTATCTAGAACCTAATGAAAATTGAGAGATAAGCTACTAGACTCTATGGGCTACTCTAAACAGTCTACATGGGGAGTTCATATAATACAGGCCCACGTTAAAAAAAAAACAAAAAAAAAAACAAGGAATATCTCAAATAACCAATTTACTCTTCAGCTGAAGGAACTAGAGAAAGAACAGTGAAGACATCCAAAATCAGTAGGAGGAAAGAAATAATAACAATTCTAGCAGAAATAAATTAAATGGAAAACATATAAATACAGTCCCAAAGATCAGTGAAAAGTTGGTTCTCCGAAAAAATAAACAAAATCGGGCATTTATAGCGCATTAGCTAGGTTTATGAAGAAAAGAGGAGAGAAAACCCAAATCAATAAAATCTGAAATAAAAGTGGTGAAATGACAACAGATACTGCAGAAATACACAGGAAAAAAAGAATCTATTACAAGTCTCTATGCAAACAACTGGACAACCTAGAAAAAAATGGACAAATTTATAGATACATACAATCTCTTAAGAATGAATCAGGATTAAATAGCCCCCTTAAACAGTCCAGTCACAAAGTGCAGAAATGGAAAGGGTAATAGAGTCTTCCTATGAAAAAATAGCCCAGTACCAGAATGCTCTTCTAGGAATTCTACCAACCTTCACAGAGGAACTAATCCTAACCTACTCAAACTCTTCAAAAGGATTGAAGAAGGCAGAAACATATCATGAGGTCAAAGTTACCTTATTTACAAAATCAAAGACAGAACAAAAAAGAAAATTTTAGACTAATATCCCTGATGAATATAGATGCAAATATCTACCACAAACCCTAACAAACTGAATACAGCAACAGATTGGGAATATATTGGTAGAGGATGAATGGAACATGTGCACATATGACAAAGCAAAATTGTAACCCCAAAATTAAAATAAAATTTTTAAAAAAGTAACTGTTTTAGTATACTGCTGAATTCAGTTTGCCAGTATTATTTGAGGATCTTTGCATTTTAATATTCATATAGGATGCCGGTCTCTGTTTTTCTATGTGTCTTTGTCTGGCTTTGGCATCTGGGTAATGCTGTTCTTTATAGAATGAGTTAGAAAGTGTTCCCTCTTCTTCAGTTCTTTGAAAGAGTCTGAAGTTAGTGTCAATTCTTTAAATGTTTGGTGGGATTATTTTATATGTCAGAAGTTTTAGATTATTGATTCAATAACCTTACTAGTTACAGATCTTTTAAGATTTTCTATTTCTTCATGATTCAGTCTTAGTAGGGTGTGTTTCTGGGAATCTGTCCATTTCATGTAGTTTATTCAATTTGAGGATATATAATTGTTCAGTCTCTCACAATCATTTCAATTTCATTATCTCTTGGATCTTTTTCTACCCAAGGGGTATAATGCTTATTACATTAAATCAAGTAATACCATGACCATGATTTACTGGGGCTTCTGTTGTGAGTTGTACTTGGAAACTGCTGTTGTGTGTCTATGTGCATTGTGACCATAGATGAGGCCCCAAAACTTCTTGGTTTTATACCCTTCACTAACCTCCATTTTCACATATACAAAGGACAAGAGAAACCATCAGATCTGGGGACTGGAAACAGCTCTCTCTTTATGGGACCAGAAACACCTAATACAATGGCATTCATATCATGAGTTGCAACTTCTTAGGGAGCTAGAAAGACAATTTGCATCACAGCCAGCATTCCAAAAAATGAAACAAAATATCTGAGTACAGTATAAATATTGTTTTGTAAAATTTCTGCCTCAGTTGTGTATATGAATATTGCGGATTGTAATATAAAATGTTCTTACCTTTTTCACGGTAAGAGACAATCTAAAGACTTCTGGTCTAAATCAATTATGCCTCACTTTAATGGGAGGAAACTTAGACTCACAGAGGATATATTACTCATTGGAGGTGACACAGTAAGTGGGAAAAGCAGGGTCAGTGCTTGGCAATTGAGCTTTAACTCGAGGCATCCCTCTTGGTGAATGAATGTATTATATGACCTAAAATATTTTATTTTTCTCCCTGAACCAGGGCAAGAATTTCAAAGTATAGGTAACACTGATCTTTGGATATTCAGCAACACCTTTATCTTTTGATAAAATAAATTTTTTTTCATTTTTCCCCCTTTTTTTTTTACATAACTTCCCAATCATCCAAACACTTTAGTACTATTATTGCTTTTTTTCCACCCTAGAGCTAAAATAAAAACACTGCCTTTAGATACCAATGGCAGTTCTGTTGAGCATTTCCCCCTTTATTTCTTCTTGGAACTTTATCATCATATTTCTCAAGATCCCCTATTTCCCTCCCAACTCTATGTGATGTAGGGCATAGCCTCTAAGAGAAAGTCATATCATCCTGGGTAGCGGAGAGGAAAAAGGGAAGTCTTTTATCTTTCCAGAACAACACACATATGAGTGAGGCTGTAAGGAGGAAGCAGAAAAGGCCCTGCCGGGGCACCTCTCCTGAACCTGGTACTGAGGGAGAGTAAACAGTTAAGAATCCAGAGAAAGCAGCCTGGAATTAGAAAGCTCAGGGCAACAGGGAAATGTGAAGCACACACTATTAGCTGAGGCAAGCACAATCACCTCTAATGTGGGAGGGGAAGTCAAGGCACAGTGGGGAATGTTCACCCAATAACCCTGGGCTGTCCACAGGGCTGGTCCCACAGCACTAGGCTAATGGCCACACAGCTTCCCCTAGCTGTGGCAAGAGAGGTGAGCCCCCACAAAACTGGTAGGGGATTAACACAGTCAGAACCCAGCTATCTTCCTGTCTTTTGACAGCTGTGCTTTGACAGCTTTTGGGAGCCTCCTAACATTGAGAATAATTTGGAGAGATTTTCCCCCTAAAATAAACCATGGGCCTTCCTGGTGGCCTAGGGGTTAAGTCTCAGCACTATCACCACTAAGGCCTGAGTTCGATCCCTGGCCAGGGAGCTAACCAACATATGGCGCAGCAGACCTCTCCTGTCTTGCTTGCTGCTCCCCTGAGTAATGTATTTCAGTAAATCTGCCTATTTTGCTCACCACTCTGTCTCTGGTGAATCTTCTCACCTCCCCACACTTCTGTTTTCTGTGCATAAATAAATAAATAAAAACAAACAAACAAACAAACAAACAAACAAATAAATAAATAAATAAAATAAGCCATACCCACTTTCAAGGACTACGTAAAAATAAAACAAACCTTACCATTGGATCATTAATGTCAATGTCTTTTATACTTAAAAGGTTACTAACATTTGTTTATAAAATTTTTCATCAATATTATTTAACAATCTGGTTTAGTATGTTTATGTCACAATACAAACCACATTCAAATTCATTGCCTTGGGAGCCTACAGATGCTCACAGTCTTAGTGAATATGTGGGGAGGATTTCTTTTAATCACAAAGGTAATACATGAGTACTTTTTTACCATAAAAGTCTGAACAACAGAGACCAGACTTCCTTTGTCTACCTCCTGGCTCCTCCCCAGAGGCAGCTGTCGTTTGTTTTGGGTCCTTCCTGACCTTTCTCTACAGTATCAATTTGGAACTCAGACAACATCAGTCTTACTAATCAAGTCACACTTGGCTTTGCACCAAAATCATATCATTTAGCTCCAGCAGCCACATAATTAATAAGATTTAATGCTAAATGGATTTTGCTTGGTACCAAAAATGTAATCCATTCTCCAAGAATAAATACGAAAAGGAAGACCTGTTGTTACTGAAAATTAAAAAAGAAACGTTCCCCTCGAAAAATTTCCAAAAAATACCCTGCAAGTTCTGAAGGTAATTTCAAAACTCTTAAGCGGTGGCAGTATCAGCCAAAGGACTATTTGAGCTATTCACATAGCATTAATGACAAATACTATCTATTACAAAGATCTACTTTTTTTGTCCCTTCCTCAAGATCTATCTACTTTTGTTCAGCTGAGAATCTATGGTGTAACAGCAACTTGGCTTCCTGTTTCTCTTACTTGAAGGGACAGTCTCATTTTGAAGCTTTTAGAATTAGCTATGTTCTAATGCTCTGATTACATCAAGGAATAAAGCATTTTAAATAATCAGTCTGGCAGCTTGACTATATGAACATACTTGTTCATTCAGAAAGAGAAATAGTATGGCTGATGGTAGGAAACCTGTGCTTGGGGTTTGCAGTCGGTGCTGACCTGCCCCTTGAAGGCCTTTTGATACTTGATAATGCGGTTCTAGCAGCTCATTAAGAATGGAGAATTGTTATTGGATAAAACTGAAAACAAATACTCTTGGTTTTATGGTTTAGCAAGAATCTGCCTCACTGACAAGGAAAACTTCCCTGCCATTTTTTACACCAAATGAATGACTCTATATGAATCTTTATAGTCTGGAATATCGAAAACACACCTAGTAAAACCATATCATTTTTTCCCACACCTTACTAAAAATAGTTAATTTATATTGCTTTATAAGTGCTTTCTAAACAGGCTGGAGTATATAGAAATTAGAAAAGGCAGTTCCAGCTCCTCAGTTGCAGGGGGAATGTGCTGTGTGCCAATTCACTGGACCCTAAGATACAGGCTGAGGAGTTTTCAGATACTGTTGAGTTCTGAGCCCCAAATAGTGGGTTCCTGAGCCTGGAGGTCAGCCACCTGCCTGAACCTGCCTATCTTCAGGCCAGACTAACTTCCATAGTCCACAAAGAGGAGCCCATTGTCACTGCTACCCTCCTGGACACAGACTCCAGTCATGAAGAGGTGGGCTCTACCTCAGGAAGATGACAAACCAGCTGGTCCAGGAACAGACACAGCAGCTCAGGCACAGGAAACACTACACTCCGTTGGTGCACACACACTTGGGGTGAATGCCCAATCTCATAGAGGGAACGTCTCAACTTACATAAGGATGTTCTCTCCCATCTTTTTTATTAGAAATCAGTGGCCCTCTCAATATATCTCTGTTTTTAACCCTTGAGGTAGAGGCATGAGTACAGAAGAATATTTTCTCTAACAATCACCACTGTGAAAGCAATCAATGGCCATGCATCCCACCCATTGTTGAGGTTCCAATGAAGATGAGACTTCAGCCAAAAGGTGAGCATGCTCACCCAGTGGCTTCTACTTCCTGGCCCTCGCCTAGGAGTGCTAGTCATGAACAGAGATTAGTATGGCCTCACATGCTGACTTCCAAAAGAAATAAATTCTAATTTTAATGTGAGATCTGACACTTTTTACAAGTTGTCTTGCTTTGTCTAAACACCCTGTGTGGGCAAACCGCACATAATGATCACACCCCAGGACAAGTCTGCAACTTCTTCAGGGAGGGCCTCGGGGTGCGAACATGTACTTATGGATATTGGGATTCCAGGAACCCAAGTTTCTGCACCAACAAAGGGGATTGCGGCTCTCCCTGTCCTTTTCAACAACCAGGGAACTAAACAAGTAGCTTCATGGCCCAAGCCCCACTGGTGTCTGTAATCTCTGCACCCCCATAGACCTTGTGTAGCACAGGTGGCACTGAGCACCAGCCTGGTGTGGCTCCGAATCCATGGGGAGACCATGGTACTGTGTTTCCATGGTTGTTTTTTTTTTTTATTAAAAAAAAAGGGTATTCTTTAAAAAAAAAAAAAGAATATTAGTTAAATTTGCTTTGCTGATATGAATATAATGCCTGAGTTGGCCTTACCAAGAAAGACATGGAGATTTTAATCCCTACTTCACAGATAAAACCAAAGCATGGAGTAGTTTGGTAACTTTGAAATCACATAGATGTTTAAATGTTCATACTTACTATTTCTATTTTTAACTAAATTTAGGTTTTGGTCTCAATTTGCTGCTGTCCAAGAGAAGAAGGAGTAGGTAGTTGCCACAGCCACGGTTTCCTTGCTCAGTGTTGGGTGGCAGAGCAAACTAGAACTTATTTTCAGAACCTTTCCAGTTTCCACACTCCTTCCTGCTAGATCATGTAGCATTTAGCAACTCAGTGATTTCAACCAGACTCCAAAATGCACCAGCATATGGATATTAGCCTATCATTCTTGGCTACTGGGACTGTCAACATATAATTGATTTTTGAAATGAAAACCAGAAGTCTACAGATCCACATATAAAGTGGCAAAGCAGAGTCTAATAGGTTTAAAGAGGACTGATTCACCAGGGTGCTATTAAAAGAAGATAAGTAAGGCAAAAGCTAAAACATTGATCTTGAATTCTTGAGCAAGTCTTCACAGATATATTATTCCTTTATTTGTGCTTTCATTCATTCATCAAATATTTTTTGAGTGTCTATAACAAACTAGATACAGATTGAGTGAGTAAGAAAATAACTAGGAATAACTAGGAAGAACCTGATCTCTCAAAGATGGATCATCTTTTTATTAGTCTGCTATCTTTCCAACCTCCAACATTCCAAGAAAATTCTATTCAACCCCCAAACAGGGGCCGCCTAGAATACAAGCATCTTATAAACTGAAACATCTAGGGACAGTTAATAGATTTGAGGAGTGTATATATTTTCCCTTAACGGATTAACTTTAATTTGTTAATTGCTAGAGTTTAGTTCTGTAAGTTATTAATAAGATTTATATTTATTTTTTTTCAAATTCTTATCATTTATTTATTTTTTTTTAATAATAAATTTTATTTTTATATTCCCCATACAATTGTAGCCCCCCCATTCTGACCCCAATCCCTCCCCTCCCACCCCCGCCCCCCTAAAAGTGTCTCTGGTTCGTAGTTTATTGTTGATTTTGATTTTCACTTTCTTATAGTTATTCGTTTTCCTGGTCCCTTATTTAAGTTTTCTAGATTCCTGCTATGAGTGAGACCATCCGGTATTTTTCTTTTTCTTTTTGGCTTATTTCGCTGAGCATGATCCCTTCCACTGCCATCCATGTTGCTGCAAATTGCATGTGCTTATCTTTTTTGAATGCTGAGTAATATTCCATGGTATATATGTACCACATCTTCTTGATCCAGTCATCTATTTTTGGGCATTTGGGTTGTTTCCAAAGCTTAGCTATTGTAAACAGTGCTGCTATAAACATAGGGGTGCAGGTGTTCTTTGGAATTGATGTTTCTGTGTCCTTTGGGTAAATACCTAGGAGTGGAATTGCTGGATCATATGGAAGCTCTATGTTTAGTAGGTCCAGAAATCTCCACACAGCTCTCCACAGTGGTTGGACCAGTTTGCACTCCCACCAACAGTGCAGAAGAGTTCCTTTTTCTCCACACCCTTGCCAACATTTGTTGTTGCTAGTTTTTTTAATATGTGCCATTCTCACTGGTGTGAGATGGTATCTCATGGTAGTTTTGATTTGCATTTCCCTGATGACAAGTGATGTTGAACATTTTTTCATATGCCTGTTGGCCATTTGCATTTCCTCTTCAGAGAAGTTTCTTTTTAGCTCTTCTGCCCATTTTTTGACAAGATTATTTTCTTTGTTGTTGTTGAGTCTCATCAGCTCTTTGCAGATTTTTGTGATCAGTCCTTTATCATTAGTGTTGGGTGCAAAAATGTTCTCCCAGTTGGTGGGGTTTCTCTTTGTTTTTGTTATTGTCTCTTTTGCTGTGCAGAAGCTCTTTAATTTGATGTAGTCCCAGCTGTTTATCTTTGCCTTCACTATCACTGCTTTGGGTGATGTGTCTGTAAAGATGTCTTTGATGTGCAAATCACGTAGTGTTTCGCCTATATTTCCTTCTATATATTTTATGGTTTCAGGTCTTATGTCTAGTTCTTTAATCCATTTTGAGTTGATTTTTGTGTATGGTGTGAGGTAGTGGTCAAGCTTCATTCTTTTGCATGTAGTGACCCAGTTTTCCCAGCACCATTTATTGAACAAACTTTCTTTGCTCCAATGCATAGTCTTTGCTCCTTTGTCAAAGATTAGTTGACCATAAATCTGTGGGTTTATTTCTGGATTTTCTATTCGATTCCATTGGTCTGTATGTCTGTTCTTGTTCCAATACCATGCAGTTTTGATGATTATGGCTTTGTAGTAGAGTTTGAAGTCTGGGAGTGTGATGCCTCCATTCCCTTCTTTTTTTTTCAGGAGAGCTTTGGCTATTTGGGGTTTTTTGTGATTCCATATGAATTTCATCAATAATTGTTCTATTTCTTTGAAGAATGACATTGAAATTTTGATTGGAATAGCATTGAATCTGTATATTGCTTTTGGAAGGATGGCCATTTTAATAATGTTTATTCTTCCAATCCATGAGCAGGGGATGTCTTTCCATTTCTTTGTGTCTTCTTCTATTTCTTTTAACAGTGTTTTATAGTTTTCTTTGTATAGGTCCTTTACCTCTTTTGTTAGATTTATTCCCAAATATTTGATTTTTTTTGTTTCAATTAAAAAAGGGATTTTTTTTTTTGATTTCTTCTTCTTCAGATTTATTGTTTGTGTATAGGAAGGCTACTGACTTTTGCGTGTTGATTTTGTATCCTGCCAATTTACTGAACTGATTGATGAGTTGAATTAGTTTTTCTGTGGACTTTTTGGGGTTCTCTATGTATATTATCATATCATCTGCAAATAGTGATAGTTTGACTTCTTGTTTTCCTATTTGGATTCCTTGGATGTCTTTCTCTTGTCTTATTGCTCTGGCTAGGACTTCCAGTATTATATTGAAAAGCAGTGGTGAGAGTGGACATCCTTGTCTTGTTCCAGATCTTAATGGAATTGCTTTCAGCTTTTCACCATTGAGAATGATACTGGCTGTTGGCTTGTCATAGATGGCCTTTATGATGTTGAGGTATGTTCCTTGTATCCCAAGAATTTCAAGGGCTTTTATCATGAATGGGTGTTGCACTTTGTCAAAAGCTTTCTCAGCATCTATTGATATTATCATATGGTTTTTATATTTCTTTTTGTTGATGTGTTGGATAACGTTGATTGATTTTCGTATTTTAAACCATCCTTGTGTCCCTGGAATGAATCCTACTTGGTCGTGGTGAATTATCTTATGGATACATTGTTGGATTCTGATAGCTAAAATTTTATTGAGGATTTTTGCATCAGTGTTCATTAGCGAGATTGGCCTGTAGTTTTCCTTTTTTGTGTTGTCCTTGTTCGGTTTTGGTATTAGTGTAATGTTGGCTTCATAGAACGTGTTTGGTATTGCCCCTTCCTTCTCAATTTTTTGGAAGAGTTTGTGAAGGATAGGCACTAATTCGTCTCTGAATGTTTGGTAGAATTCATTTGTAAATCCATCAGGTCCTGGGCTTTTGTTTTTGGGGAGGTTTTTGATTACCATTTCAATTTCGCTAATTGTAATTGGTCTGTTTAGGTGTTCTATTTCTTCTTTATCTAGCTTTGGGTGATTGTAGAGTTGTAGGAATTTGTCCATCTCCTCTAGATTGTTAAACTTGTTTCCATATAACTGTTCATAGTAGTTAGTGATTATTCTTTTCATTTCTGCTGTGTCCGTTGTGATTTCTCCTCTTTCATTGATGATACTGTTTATTTGTGCTTTCTCCCTTTTTCCTTTGTGAGCCTGGCTAGGGGTTTGTCTATTTTATTGATTTTTTAAGAACCAGCTCTTGGTTTCATTGATCTTTTGGATTGTTTTTTTAGTTTCAATTTCATTTATTTCTGCTTTGGTTTATATTATTTCTTTTCTTCTACTGGTTTTGGGGTTTTTTTGTTCTTTTTCTAGATCTTTGAGCTTCAAGATTAGGTTGTTTCTTTGAGTTCTTTCTTGTTTCTTGATGTGAGCTTCTATTGCTATATATTTTCCTCTTATTACTGCTTTTGCTGCATCCCATACATTTAGGATATTGGTGTCCTCCTTGTCGTTCAATTCAAAGAATTTTTTAATTTCTTCTTTGATCTCCTCATTAGTCCAGTGGTCTTCCAGTAGTGTGGTTTTTAATCTCCATGAGGTTGGAAAGTTCCTTGCCTTCTTTTTATGGTTTATTTCTAGTTTGATGCCTTCGTGGTCAGAAAAGATGGTTGGTATGATTTCAATCTTGGTGTATCTGTTGATGTTTGTCTTGTGCCCCAGTATGTGATCGATCCTGGAGAATGATCCGTGTGCGCTTGAGAAAAATGTGTACTCCGTTTTTTTTGGGTTTAGTGTTCTATAGATGTCTGTTAAGCCCAAATGCTCTAGGTCCTTATTTAGAGCTTTAGTTTCTTTACTTATTTTTTGTCTTGTTGATCTATCCATTGTTGATAGTGGTGTGTTGAAGTCTCCCACTACGTATGTGTTTTCTCTGATGTCTGTTTTCAGAGAGGACAACAGTTGTCTGATATATTTTGGTGCTCCTTCGTTTGGTGAGTATATGTTAATGAGTGTTATTTCTTCTTGAAGTATTGTCCCCTTGATCATAATGTAGTGACCATTGGGGTCTCTTTTTATCTTTTTGAGTTTGAAGTCTGTTTTATCTATATAAGTATAGCTGTTCCTGCTTTCTTTTTTGGTCCATTTGCTTGTAGGATTGTTTTCCATCCTTTAACTTTGAGCCTATTTTTATCTTTTGTAGCTAAATGTGTTTCCTGGAGACAGCAAAAGGTTGGGTTTTGTTTCTTAATCCAGGCTGCAACTCTGTGTCTTTTTATTGAAGAGTTTAGTCCATTTACATTTAGAGTTAATATTGATATGTTAGCATCTGTATTTGCCATTGTGTTTGTCTTTCCTTTGATTTTATTTATTTATTCTTTTAATAACTTTTTTTTTTTGGCCTTCTTTCATTGTTATTCGTCCCTCTGAGGTTCTGGCTTTAGGACTTCTTGTAGTATTTTTTGGAGTGGGGGTTTAGTTGTAATGAAATTCTGGAGTTTCTGTTTGTCTGGGAAGGTCCATATTCTTTCTTCAAAGAGGAAGGAGAGCTTTGCGGGATAGAGTATTGACAGAGGTTGCGGGATAGAGTAAAACAGAGGTTGACATCTGTTTTCTTGGAGTCTGTTGACTATGTCCCTCCACTCTCTCCTTGCCCGTAGTGTTTCTTCGGAGAAATCTGATGTCAGCCTGATTGGCTTTCCTTTGAATGTTATCTGTTTCTTCCCTCTTGCCAGCTTCATTATTTTTTCCTTGTCCTGGATTCTTGGGAGCTTTACTATTATGTGTCTTGCTGTATTTTTCCTTTCGTCGTAGAAGTTTGATGTTCTTCTTGCTTCTTGTATATCAATTTTCAGCTCCTTCTTCACATTTGGGAAGTTCTCTTCAATTATCTCTTTGAATATTTTCTGTGTTCCTATATCTCTCTCCTCTCCTTCTGGTATTCCTATAACACTTATATTTCCTTTCCTCATGGAGTCAGATAGTTCCCGAAGTCTTTCTTCGTTCTTTTTCCTTCGTACTTCTCTTTCCTTTTCTGTTTTGGTTCTTTTTATTTCTGTGTCTTCAAGAGTACTTATTCGTTCTTCCATTTCATCTATTCTGCTTTCATTGCTTTTCCCAGAATTCTTTAGTTCTCCCATTAATTCTTTGATCTCCTGCATTTCTTTTACTTCCCTCTTTAGGGACTCAATTTCATTCTTCTGACCATTGTTTTCCCTCTTTAGGGACTCAATTGCATTCTTCTGATCATTGATTATTTTTCCCTTATCATTGTTTTCCTTTATGACTTCTGTCAGTTTTTTAATCACGGCAATTTTAAATTCTCTTTCTGGAAGTCTCAGAAGTTCTTCCAAGTTTCTGTCGTTGCAATCTGGGGGCTGGTTTTCTTTTTGTGGTGTGCTTTTTCCCTGGGGAGTTGCTAGGTTGCGTGTGGTTCTTCTCCTCCCTACTGTCTGTTTTCTAATTTGCCGTATGCGTTGGGACACTGTGTAGTTGGGACTGGCTGGCATCTTGGGTGATCTTCTCTGCTCTCCTCTGGTTCCTCCAGGAGTCATCTGTCAGTTTCAAGCAGTCTTTACTGGAGAAAGGTCCCTGCTCTAAAATGCCGATGTGGGGACACACTCCCCTGTGTGCCTGGTCTGCCCCGGCGGTGGGTTCCTGCTCCCCCTCTGGGCTTGGACTGCAGGCCAGAGGGGGTCTGGCGTGGGCGAACTTCCCCCGCTCACCTCTGGCTCCTGAGGAAGCCTTCTGCAGGTAGTCTTTACTGAAGAAATGTCCCTGTTCTAAGATGGTGATGTGGGACACATTCCCTGCGCGTCCGGTCTCAGGCACACTCTTCTGCGCGCCTGGTATGCCCCGGCTGTGGGTGCTCGCTCCCCCTGTGGGCTCAGACTACTGGTCGGAAGGGGCCCGGCGTGGGCTAACTCCCCAGATGGCCACTGGCTCCTCTAGGTGCCTCTGCTGGCTTCAAGTCACTAGGTGGCGCCAGAGATCTCTCCTGGAGCCCTTGGGGAGCTGATTTTCCACCCCGTGGGACAGGGAATAGAGCGGGAATGGTAGGGTACACCTCAACGGCTTTGGGGTGCTGTGTCTGCCTTGTTTCCCACCGTCATGGGGAACCCACGCCCTGATTTTCATGCCCCGGGTCTCAGTTCCAAAGCCCTCAGTTCCAGGACTCAGGCTGTAGCCCAGTTCAGTGGCGCGGGAATGGCGCCTTTTGAATCCCGCTCCCATGCCTGGGCGCCTGGTTCCTGCTCACTCAGTGAGGGCCTCCGCGCGTCTCCCCGCAAGCCTAGGTCGCAGGCGCAGGGACCTGGGCAGCTGCGATCTGGATCCGTGTCTGCTTTTCAACTGCACTGCTTTTCTGCGCGCGATCCCGATTCCGATCCGCACTTGGTTTTCCAGCGCGCCGCTTTTCCGCGCAATCCTGATACCGATCCGCGCCTGCTTTTCCAGCGCGCCGCTTTTCCGTGCAAGCTTACCGGGTGGCCCGGGGCTGTGTGCTGGTGCTGGTCTCCTCCTGGGCGGGGTCTCTCTTTAATGGCGCCCAGAGCTCACCTCCACGGTGGATCCTGCAGGGTTCTCCACAGCTCCCATTCACGGGGTGTGGTGGCTGAAATAGTTCCTTTCCACTCACAGTCCCGCTTGCTGTGTAGTTTGTTCTTGTTGGTCGTTTTCGTTTGTTGTTTCCCTCCTCTCTGCTGGTGGGAGAGTGCCGCCTCTGTGGGCGGGGGAGGGGAGCAGGGTTCTGCGCTTTCCTCCCTTCTGGTCCTCTTTTATGGCCACTTTCTTCTTCGGGCAGTTTGCTGGCGTCACCCGTTTATCTTCCGTGTCCCGGTTCTCACTGGGACCTGCCGCTTTTCCTCCCTATTAACTTTTTTTAATGGGAGATCTTACTCGCAGTGTCTCCTCGCCGCCATGTTGCTCCGCCCCCCTCCATGGTTGTTTTAATCCCTACAGGCAATGAAGAAATGCCTGATGTGTCTCCTTTTGTTAATTTTAAAATTGAAATTGCTGCTTTTATAGGTCAAAGTGGATGGATAGCCATTTGGTTCATATGATTCAAACTAAGTAAAATGGTTTTGTCCCTCAGCAGTCCCACCCATTGTTCACCGAACCCTGGGCTGTCCACAGGGCTGGTCCCACAGGGCTAGGCTAATGGGCACACAGCTCCCCCTAGCTGTGGCAAGAGAGGTGAGCCCTGGCAACTTGTGCAAACATCTAGCAGAGCTGTGTCTGGCATACTTATGCCCCTCTTTTGGTTTTCCTATTACTTGGTGGTCCAAGATAATGAAAAGAAATATAGACATTCTCAAAACTCTGAAATCACATAGATCAGGCTCTAAAAACATGCTAAAGCTACCTCACAATGAATGTATATAGATTTATATCATAGACTTGCTGCTTTTTGCTCTTATTTAAGCATTTACTTTCCATGTAATTTAACTTAAGCTTGGGTTGCTTTTTTTCATTTTGTCCCAAATGGCTGCTTCCACCAAATTTGGGGCCAATACCCATCCCACTCCCCAACTCCCCTGGAAGTGTCTCAAAGACACTGTGGTAATGAAGGCTGTCGGCATTGGAGGGCACAGACCCCATCCATGCTCCCTTGGAAGAGGAGAGCTGGCACAGGAAGTGTGTGCTCTCAACATGTGCTGTTGGAGCAGAAAGGGAGGAGACCAAGGAGGGGGTGCCACTTGGTGGAGTTTGTGTGAGGGTGCTATCCTGACAAGGGAAGGTGCTTTTGACTGCACAAAGCAAACCTCTCAGAACCAGAGCAAACCTAGTATTTAGTCCAAAGAAGGAACTGGTCCAACTTTCCATTTTCTAGAAGACTCTCCCTGAGAACAACCTATATCAGAGTTACTAAGACCCTATTTTACTAACTTCAGTCTTGCTTTTTTCTTTTGATTGAAAGGAAAGCCCATTTGTAAGGAAAAGTCCACACCAGTCAAGTTTCCTCAACTAAGTCAGAACATTTATGTTTATCCTCTTCCTGGAAAACAAAATCCAACCACTGTTCTTTATTTTCCCATTTCTTCTCTTTTTCTTGACATGAACAGGTTTTCTGTACTTGCTGACACAGATCATGGATTTTACATAAATATATTGGGAGGGAGCAATAATGTGTAAATATATGCTCCAAAAGTTAAAAAATGACCAATTTGGGGTTTTTTACAAGTATGATTTT
The DNA here is from genome assembly GCF_964194135.1 of Talpa europaea. Taxonomy (NCBI): domain Eukaryota; kingdom Metazoa; phylum Chordata; class Mammalia; order Eulipotyphla; family Talpidae; genus Talpa; species Talpa europaea. The sequence continues at coordinate 31,168 of NW_028168032.1, read as the reverse complement.
TTACTTTTCCATCATGGCTATCAAGTCTTCCAACATATAAAAAAATAAAATTAACCAACAGTGTTAGATTAAGTCATCTAGAAGTTGATAGCCCATACTTTCTCACATCAGTTAAAAATAAAACACATTTTACTAATAAGCTTTTGGAGACCTCACATGGTTCTACAACAAACTGGCCTTTGGCTGGGAGAATTGCAAGGGTCCCAGCAGTGCGAAGATCAGAACCAGGAGCTGCTTGCCCATAGTGAGGGCAGCAGAGGGCGCCCTGCACCCACCGCTGCCGCTCAGCTCCCAGGCAGACAGGGCTCAGATGCCCACAAATGGCAAGGCTCTTCGGGAGCTCTCTGGTGTTCTGACCACAGAAATAAAGCCATGTACACAGTGGTAACCTCAAATACATATCCATCTTTCCTAGCAACATGATTCCCAAGAAATACCTATCCACACAATTCCGCAGGGAAGGCAGAGGGGAAGAGAGTCAACAACATACCGTCAGAGTACAGCCTCCCTCCACAGCACGCTTGCCATGCACCTACCTAGCTCCTTTTAAGTCCCTCAGGGGAGAAGGAGGTTGGTTGGCACAGGCATTTGCTTTAGGGTACTGAAGGCGGTCCACTGGAAGGGCAACTTGAAGCTGCCTCATGCTGAGTACATGTGGGCGGGGAAACCTGGGGTGGAGGGACCCAAAGTTCCTTGTGTTCCATCAAAAATCCCTTCTCCTGCCACATCACACATACTAATAGCCACAGAAGACCCTGGTCTCTTCCAATAAGACCAAGAAAATGCTAAATAGCATTAGTCAGATGGATACTGATAAAGGGTAGGGGAGCAAAAGGGCCAAGCATGACCAGGATATGGTAAGGTCTTTCTATTCTTTATTGTCCTGCTCATCCCCTGGCTCACATCCAGCCAATGGCTGTACAAACAAAGGAAAGAAAATATTGCTGGGCTGGGGGAACTGTTCCCAAGGCAGAGCGTCCCAGACTCTGATCACACAAGTTCCCTGTGGGTTCCCAACACTTTAACCAGTGCTGGTGGGAAGTATTCTCTTACTCTGTCGATGTCTCATTGTAGCAGTCAGGAGACACCTCTGGGATGGTGGGTGCTAGGACTCTGTTGAGGTCAAGAGTTGGGCATCACCAGTATCTGGGCTCTGATCATTCTTTGTCATGGGGGCTGCCCTGTGTGTCACAGGATGTTTACAGCATCCCTGTAGCATCCCCCTCTGAACTGTAACAACCCAAAAAACATCTCAACATTGTCAAATGTCCCCTAGAGTGCAAAATTGCACCGGGTTGGGGGGCATGAGTGTAAATTAATCATACTCTTCCACTATTGTATTAATGGAACTAGCACTACTTAAAAGGAGGTAGGGGAGAGAAATGGCTATTAGGAGGGAAGAAGCCTGACAGGATGGACATTCTTGGGAAGACAGGGGGACCAGGAGGACCTTCGATGGGGAGAGAAGTAGCCCCACATGTGAATATGTAGCCTCAACACAAGGTCATGGATTTGTGTCAGTATTCCCCCTCATGCCCTCTCTTTCCCTTTTGGACTATAAACTAGACTGACAGTCCTTGTCATGACTGGACTTTATAGTCTGGGCCTGACTTGTCTCTGTTCACATGTCAGAATTAATGGTGAGTCCATTCATCAGAGTCCATTGCTAGGCTGTGCAAATTTACACTCTCACTTCATCCAGGAGGAAAATCCAAGTAGTAAGCAGCAGCACCTAGTACTGGGTCATTCAAAAAAACCAAAAGTGCATAATATTGGCTTAAAAAAGTAGAAAAAGTGCATAAAATTGGACTAAAACCCTTTCTTGTGTGCAAGCTGCTTCACTACAACCCCAGAACTATGATCTAAATCTGAGGGGGGAAAACCCTCAGCATTTATTAACAAATTTAGCTACAGACCGTGATGAGACCTCTCTGGACATGATCACTAGCTATTGATTGTCTTCACTTGCCATGCAGAGTGTCACCCTGAAGGAATCCTTTAAAGTCACTTAATTACCATCTCAGAAAGGAAGACCCTATGTCCAGCAGCCCCTGGAGCAGGGCAAACTGCTGCCCTCTGAAGAGGGCATCACCACAAACCCACTTCCAAATGAAACACATTCCAAGTAAAAATACTCATATTTTTGTATTTTACCTTTGTAAACTGCCTTCCTGCTGTGTCTTTTTGCCGGTGGGTGCCCATCTACTCACCTGACAATGGTGGTGCTTAGGTAACAATGGATGGGGCAATGACAGTAAGGGTAGCAGGGTCTGCACTGAGGAGTGTAGGAAGGAGGCCCCTTACCCATTCAAGGGGAGCTGGAGTGGAAAAGAGATGCCTCCAAGGCAAGAAAGGGGTGGGTGGGGATCCAGGCAAGGCAATGGGTAGGCAGCCTGAGCCTTCTATGTGCAGCAACTTTAAGCACTTTGTGGTTTGGAGAAGAAAGCGTAAGATGGAGAACTTAGGTAAATTCATGGCAGGGGCTTTGTAGAAACTAGAATGCTGCCTGCTGATGCTGAGTGATAATTTTATCTAGTTTTAGGGGTCAACACTCAAAATCCTTAGATTAAAGTTTAGGCAAAGCAGTGATCATAGATTCTTCTGTGGTTCTCAGACTGCTAATGTGACAAGATTTTTCTCCCTGTCCTCCCCAACAAATTAGGAGAATTACATGTATTTTGTGTTCAGAACTTCAGAGGAATTAGTTCCCTCCTTCAGGTAACACGTCTGTCCTATACCTAGTGGAGAATCTCAGACAACAGGGCACCAATGAGTGCCCTGTTCAATGAGTGTGGACAGGGCACCAAACTGCTGAGGTGACAACAACCCCTTGAGGGGTTCTAGATATTCTAGTATGTCTGAGCCAAAGTGGCCTGACATGGAGGCTGCCCTGCTTTGAGACCCTTGCCAGCACTGGCCCCACCTTTGGAGCCAGGACAGAATCCTATGCAGAACCTGGCACACACTTACCGACTGCAGAACGTCCTCTTGTCTCCTGCTCTGACTCGGGCGGTTGATGAAAGACCGTGTGGAGACTTTGTAGTGATTCAGAAGGCAGACTATGACCACGACCATCACCGTGACCACCACAACAATGATGATGATCTGGGCAAACTCCAGCTCCGCTGTGATAAAAGAGGAAAGGTCTTAGCCACATGCCCCTGTTCTAAAGATACTCATCATCTCAAGGTGCTCACTCCACTCTTACAATCCCAGGTACTGAAGACATTTTGCCTGCCTCTTGTTCTCACAAGGACTTCGTCAGGGAGATGATTTTTCCCCAGGTCTGCTGTCCAAGATCACTGCTAGACTCGATAGTCTATACTATTTGCTGGAAGGGAGATCCAGGCATGGGGCTCTATCCAATAGACCTCTGATCCTCAGCCTTTTTTGGTGCTCAGACAAACCTTGCTTGTGCTGCAATTTTATAATGAGAAGGGTTTTGGGGAAAAGTATTGCATTGGTTCAAAGAGAACTCTAGAGATGTTGTGCTGTAACGGCTCCATTTCTTACATGGAACTCAACACCCTGCCCAGTGGTCATTCCAGAGGCTGGCTGCAGCTTGGCTACCCCTACCCACCAAGAAGACAGTTCTCAAGTGCTTCAGTGTCTTGGGAGTAAAGCTCAGTGCTCTCCCCTGCCTATACTCCCTTTATGCCAGATAGCATCCTCCATATCCCTTAGTAAAGTCTAACAAAATTAAGGCAGTTTTTCCCAGTGCAATTTCTGTAGGAAAGTTAAATCCATCTTTCTTGTTGAGTCAGGTTTCCCAAAGTACATCATCACACCATGTACACAGTCATAAATTCCCTTTCAGGTTAAATCAAGCCCTGGAAATGATAATTTTTTTCTTTCCACAGGAATAACTTCATTGCTTTATGAATATGAAAAGGGAGGAAAGTGGTGATTAGAGTGAGGAATCCTATACAAAGTCTTCATGGGCCAATTTCTTAACATGGAGAATGTTTTTCTACGTCATCTTTTTGTAAATATGGAAAGAAATGCAGATAACTTTATATCACAGCAATTAAATTATATTTTCAAAACTTGGGCCTCCCTGGTGGTGCAGGGGGTTGAGCACAGCACTGTGAAGCTATCTTCAGCCACTGTAGCACGAGTTTGATCCCCATCCAGCCAGGGAGCTACCCACATGGTGTAGCAGTGTATCTCGCTCACTGCTCCCCTCAGCAGTGTATTTCAGTGGATCTACTCCTCACTCTGTCTCTGGCGAGTCCTGTCATCCCCCGCACCTCTGGCCTGCACCCAAGTTCTTGTATGCATAAATAAATAAATCTTTAAAAAATTATATTTTCATAACTCTATGCACTTTGGGGTATGTTTATATTTCATTTAAAAAATATTATTAAAAGTGTTTAAGAATATCTGCAGATTTTTTTCTATTATTTTATTTTGAGAATATAATCTGATTTTTATTCCAGAGTATCATGAATTATGAAAACTGACTACCTGTTAGTCATAGAATTATTACCATATATGGATCTCACAAACCCTGAAAAGCAGCCTGCAAGAAGACCCACAGTCACAAGGCTCTATCCAGCAGCCAGCAACCCCAAGCCCCCAAGCAGAAGGGGATGCATAATAAGCACCACTCAAAGCAGCATGGCCCTGAAGGCAAAGAATAAGGAAAAGGAAAAACTTCTACAAATGACAACATGAGTCCTCAGGGAAACACTACATCACAGAAAGAGAACAAATCTTCAGAATACAACTTTAAATACAGGTTTCTCCTATCAGATACAGAATTTAAATTTGCCATTATAAGGAAATTTGAAGAACACAGAGAAAACACTGAAAATGAGATCAAAGATATGCAGGAAAATTCAGAAAAGACAAACAAATATCCTGAAAAATGGAAACAAGAACAGAAGTTTGAAAAGGACAAGAAAACAGAATTGTAGGATGTAAAAAGATCAGTAGTAGAGTTGAAAAATACTACATAAAGCTATGAAAGTAGAATAAACCAAATAGAAGAGCAAATCAGTGAACTTGAAGATGCAAATACACAAATAGGTAAGGTAGAAGAAGAAAAAAAGAAATGAAGCAAAGAAAAATGAATAAACACTTCAAGAACTGTCCAACTCCATGAGGAAAGGTAACATAAAAAAATGGTCTCCCAAAGGGGATGAAAGAGAGGAACAGAATACTTATTTAAATAATAATGGAAAACTTCCTGAACCCAGGGAAAGAAAGTAATATACAAATCCAGGAAGATGAAAGAACCCCTGGGTATAAAAACAAAATGAGACACATACCTAGACATATAGTAGTAAAACTTCCAAGAGGTCAAGCAAAGGAAGAACACTAAAGTTGGCAAGGGAGGAGAAATAGATAACCTACAAAGGAATCCTGATTAGGTTAACACTGAACTTCTCTCAATAAACACCATGGGCAAGGAAAGAATGGAACAAAGTGATAGAAAAGCTTAGAGATAAAAATTTCAGCCAAGAATGCTCTATTCTGCAAGGCTCAACATGAGCTATGATGAAGAAATAAAAGACTTCTCCTTCAATTTAAAAACTGAAGGAGTTTTCAAACAATATAACTCCTCTCCAATACATATTTAAAAAGAGAGTAATATCCACAAAGAACAGAACAAGGAAATAGGACCACAAGATTAAAGACTCTCATTTATCAACAATCACTCTAGATGTAAATGGACTAAACCAACCAACTAAAAGATATGATATCTCCTTGGATTAGGAAAGAGAATTAAACCTTTTGCTATCTCCATGAGATACACACCTCTAGGCTCCAAAGATAAACACAGACTTAAAATAAAGGATTGGAAAGCAATTCAACAAGTGAATGAAATCCAAAGAAAGGTGGAGACAGCCATAAACTTGTATCAGACAAAATAGACTCCAGTTAAATAAGGTAACAAGAGACAGGGATCAATACTATATAGTGATTAAGGGAGCAATACCACAGGAAGACATAACACTTATTGTAAACTCACCAGATGAAGGAACACCAAAATATATTAGGCAATTACTATCAATTCTGAAAACAAACATTTGGAAAATACATTTGTGGTAGAAGCCTTCACATCCAACACTCACCAATGGACACATCAATGAGACAGAGAATGAATAGTGACACAATATACTTAAACAAACAATTAGATCACATGGGCCTAACAGACATCTGTAGATTTAAAAAAAAAAAGCAGAATATATAATTTTCTCAAGCATACCTGGATATTCTACAGGATTGGTCACATATTGAATCACAAGACAAGTATCAATAAAGTCATGAAGACTGATAATATACCAAGTATCTTCTCTGACTATAAATATATCACATTAGAACTCCACTAAAAAAGAGAGCAGGGAAAATATCTAATATGTGGTGACTGAAAGATACATTACTGAAAGACTACTGGGTTAATAAAGAAATAAAAGAAGAAAAAATGCCTTAAGACAAATGACAATAACCTTCTAGAATTTATGGAACACAGCGAAAGCACTACCAAGAGGGAATATATATGCCCATATCAAGAAACAAAAAAAGAACTCAAGTAAATAATTTTAACTCTCTACCTGAGGGACTAGAAAAAGAACAAACAAAACCAAAGCCAGCAGGAAAAAGGTAATAATAAAAATCAGAGCAGAGATAAATGAGATAGAAATTAAAAGACAGTCAAAAACATTAATGAAATAAAAAACTGGTTCTTTGAAAATATAGGCAAAATTGCCAAAACTGTAGCTAGGCTCACTAAGAAAAAAGGGAGAAAACAACTAGAAAACTAAATAGCATCACAAATGAAAGAGAAGATGTTACAATAGACACTGCAAAAATGCAGAGGATAATGAGTCTACCATGAATGTTCATATGCTAACAAGTTCAATAATCTAGAAGAGATGGGCAAATTCTTAGAATTATACAATCACCAAAACCTGAACAGGGAAAAAACAGAGAATCTGAATAAACCAATAATGAGCAAGGAAATTGAAACAGTAATTAAAACTCTCCCAAAAAACAAAAGTCCAAGGCCACATGATTTTGCAAGTGAATTCCACCCAACTTCTAAAGATGAACTAAATATGTATCCTGATCAAACTCTTCCAAAAAATTAAGGACGAAGGAATACCTCTAAACACATTTTATAAGGCCAACATTACCCTAATACCAAAACAAAACAATGACAACACCCAAAAAAGAAATTTATAGATTAATTTCCCTAAAGAACACAGATGCAAAACTCCTCAATAATCGCAGGGACACAAGGATGTTTCAACATCTGAAAATCAGTCCACATAATTTAATAAATCAACAAAAAGAAAGATATGGTAATATCAATACATGCCAAAAAAGCATTTCGTAAGACTCAACATCCATTTATGATGAAAACCCTAAAAAATCCTGGGGATAAAAGGGACATATATTAATATAATAAAAGCCATATATTACAAACCTACATCTAGCATCATTCTCAATGGTGAAAAACTGAATGCCTTTCTACTGAAACCCAGTACAAGAGTAGGATGTCCATTCTCAACACTACTACTCAACATAATATTAGAAATCCTAGTTAGAGCAACTAAGCAAGAGAAAGATATAAAAAGGAATCCAAATTGGAAAAGAAGTAAAGCTATGATTATTAGCAGACAACATGATAACATATATAGAGAACCCTAACTCTTTTGAAAAATTAGTTAAAACAATAAATCAGTTCATCAAAGTGACATTACAAAATCAATACACAAAATCAGTTGCCTTCCTATATGAAAATGCTGGAGTGGTAGGTGAGCTATGGTGACCACCTGAGGGGGGCGATGCTGTATTTCCAGAATACTAGAAGAGGATGAAATTAAGAAAATGATCCTATCTACAATCATACCACACACACACTAACACAAAATACCTAGGAATAAACCTAACAGAGGTTGTGAAAGACCTAAACAAAGAAAACCATAACACATTGTTAAAATAATAGAGGAAGACACAAAGGATATTTGCTGCTCATGGACTGGAAGAATAAATATAGTCAAAATGGCCACCCTATCAATCCTATCAATATAGATTGAATGCACTGAAACAATATAGATTCAATGCATTCCCAATAAAAATCTCAATGACATTCTTCAAAAAAAAAAATGGAACAAACATTACTGAAATTCACTAGCAGCAATGAAAATAAAAGAAATTATAAACAATTTGGACTATATCAAACTAAAAAGCTTCTGCACAGCAAATCAAACTATAACTAAAACAAAGAGGCACCCTACTGAGTGGGCAAAAATATTTGCATACCATACATCTGACAAGGGACTGATACTGAATATCTACAAAGAACTCATACAGGGCTTCCCTGGTGGCACAGGTGGTTGAGTGCAGCGCTGTGAAACTGTCTGCAACCTCTGCAGTGCTGGTTCGATCTCCACTGGTGGCCACAGAGCAACCCACATGGCGTGGCAGACCTCTCCTGTCTCACCAGCTGCTCCCCTCAGCAGTGTATTTTGGTCATTCTGCCTGTTCTGTTTCCCACTCTGTCTCTGGTGAATCCTCTCACTCTCCCACGCATCTGGCCTGTACCCTGGTTCTTGTATAAATAAAATAAATCTTTAAAAAAAAAAAGAACTCATACAATTCAACAAAAAGAAAACCAATAACCCAATTAAAAAAAATGGGCAGAAGAGCTACAGATCATCAGTCAACAGGCACATGAAAGACAAATACAGATGGTGTCACTTGTGTGTGGAATATAGTGAAACCAAACAAAGGGTCAGACAAAGAAAAACTTAAAAACCAACACTTTAACGCTGGTCATAGAACTGAGGGAGTCAAAGTGGGAGTGTGTGTGGTTGGGGGGTTGACAACAGTATGGGAAGATAGCATACGTACTGTGGTTGAAGACATAGGTGCTGAAGTGGTAGGTGAGCTACGGTAACCACACCTGAGGGGGGAGATGCTGTATTTCCAAAATACTAAGGATGATGTAAACCAATGTTATTTCAATTAAAATAAAAAAAAATTCCATATTAGAGAGTAAAAAAAAAATCTCAAGGAGTAGAGACATTTCAGATAATTTGCTCTTTTTTTTAAATCTGAGGTTCCCCCCCCCCAAAGGTTTATTTATTTATTTATTTATACAAGCACTGGGTACAGTCAGAGCACGGGAAGGTGAGAGAATTCACCAGAGCCAGAGCGGGGAGCAGAGGAGGCAGAAGGACCGAAGTACACTGCTGAGGGGAGCAGCGGGCGGCAGGAGAGGTCTGTGCGCCGTGTGGGACCCTCCTAAGGGGGCCGGGAGCAGCCGGGGATCGAACTGGCGCTGCAGAGGCCATGGGCAGCTTCGCAACCCAGCGCTCAACCGCTGCACCACTGGGGAGACCCTTAAATCTGAGTTTTTGACACGTGTATATGATGTGTGTGGAGATATATATATGTACATGTATATACATACATACATACTAATCAAAATTTTATTACAAAAATGAAGCCTTCTTAAGAATTTAAACAGTATAGAAGAAAATAGTGTATTATGTATAAGTTTCAGTTGGTAGGCCTGGAGCACTTCCTGACCCCTACCAGCCCCAAACAATCCTGGAAAAAGGAGGCCATAGTTCATGCAGGTGTATCTCTATATTTGCCCATTGAATAAGAGTTTTTGTCTTCTTAGTGAATGAAATTATTGCATAAATATATTGTTCTACTTTTCATTTCACTAAAACATCATAGACCTCTTTAAAGAATGCATTATTTACAGTGGTTATCTGCTTTAGAGTATGGATACACTGGAGCTTACATTATCCAGGTGATTGATTTCAGGTAGTTTGTTTATCTTTTCTATTTTCTAATATAACCAAGATCGTATGTGCATGTGGATGCATGTGTGGGAGTGTCTATGTTTATGCTGACCCACATTTGTAAGCATTCCTATAGAAAATTGAAATTGAAATTTCTGGGTCCAGGACATATCCTTTTAAATGCTAATAGCTACTGAGAATTTACCTTATGAATGGCTCATTCTCATTAATATTGGGCACTCAACTTTTTCATTCCTATCAGTTCAATGGAGGAGAAAAAGTATCTTGTTTTAACTTAAATTTCCTCAATTGTTTTAGGTCTTTCCTATGGTTTGGTAATAATTTTCTTTTTTTTTTTTTCATTTTTTATAGAGGCATGCTTTATTTATTTATTTATTTGTTTGTTTGTTTTGTTTATACATGCACTGGGTACAGTCAGAAGCGCGGGAGGGTGAGAGAATTCACCAGAGCCAGAGCGGGGAGCAGAGCAGGCAGAAGGACCGAAGTACACTGCTGAGGGGAGCAGTGGGCGGCAGGAGAGGTCTGCGCGCCATGTGGGACCCTCCTCCAGTGGCCGGGGAGCAGCCGGGGATTGAACCGGTGCCGCAGAGGCTGTGGGCAGCTTCGCAACCCAGCGCTCAACCGCTGCGCCACCGGGGAGGCCCAATAATTTTCTTTTTGATAATTATATTAATTCATTAGTACATTTGTAATTTTCTCACTTACTTGCAAGCAGTTTTTACATATAATGGCTACAAATCTTTTCTGTTACATGTGTTGTAAATATTTTCTCCTAGCTTGTCAGTTCTTTAAACTTTCTTGTGAGAGTCTCTATAGAAGACAGAAATTTTATGCCATCAGATGCTAAAACTAGTCAATGAAAACAGATGACTGAATTTTTCAAACATTTAGCTATTGGAAAATAGAAAGGATTCACTCTTTGGAACTACAAATACATTCCTAAGAGTGGTTCAGAGGGTTCTGAGAGTAAAAATTATAGTAAGCAGATAAGAGTGCTCTTGGGGCAAAGCATGATGATTTCCAGACCCCAATTCCTGTGCTACCAATTAACCTTTCCCTTGAAATAAGGGGGTTGCAATTGTATAGGGAATATAAAAATGAAATAAAAAAAAGTCACTCTAAGGCTGACAATGGGGCATGAGCAGTGACAGTGATGATGGTGATGATGGCATCTTTCTATTTTTATAGAAAATCTTCAAGAAATGCCAAGTTGGGCAGTAGAGTATTACAGAAAAAGAAGAAATTGTATGAGGTCTGTTGGTCTATTCCTTGATTCAATGAAGATTTGAACAGATTCATATTAAAGGCATGAAAATATGTACTATTTTTAAAGAACTCTCATGAAGTGTGGTTCTAACACCTTAGGTTCCCAATAGAACATTCATTTCTACTTGTGAAATACCATCCTCCATTTGGTCTTTCCTCCAGTAATATATCATTCTTCATAGAAACCCTATTTTCTAAACATTTGTTATTTTTAAGTTTCAGACATATGATTTAAACCCTTACAGACTTTATAATAGGGGGCAAGGGTTAAAGTCTAGGCCTATATATCAAGTCAAGTAAACACCTCGATGGCATTCAGAAAAGTTCCTATGCAGACTATTAGGATGTCACTGAAAGGGCTGAAGGCTGTTCACAAAACTCTGACATCACCTGAGTGGTTCATCTCCTCCCATAACCAGTGGCTGCACCTCCACCTCATGCCCTCAGTGCTATAATCTGCTGGGGCCACTGGAAACCACAGGCTCACCCTGTAGGCATCCTCTAACCTGAGTTGCTCCATTGGTTCAAGGGCAGTGAACTCAAGGCTGCATTTCCATGTTCTCTGTCCTCCTGAGCAGATATGGAAAATGTATGGGGACTATAATCAAGATGAAAATGCATACATTGTGCAAAAATGAAAAATGATATAAAAATGTATAAAATAAAATTAAAGAATCACATTGAAATAAAGTAAAAAAAAAAAGAAAATGATAGCCTTGCGGTATCTTACTCTTAATTTACTGCTCAGGGATACTTTTAAGGTGTTGAATATTCTTTAAAGACTGGTAAATTCTTTCCCAATCCTACAGAGGCCAAGAAGTGGGGGTTAAAATGGGTAGGGGTAGGAGATGGAATCTACATAGGCTGTAATTGCTTCAAGTTTTTGAACTGTTAGCATAAAAATACTCTTGGAGACATCACTGGTTGAATGAAAATTCACACTCCTTAAACACTATGTCAAGAGGGAAAATTCAGTGTGTGATACAAGAATGATTGCACAGCTTTATATTCAAAATACTAACCGGTAAGAGTTGTAAAAATTATGTATTTTGGATATTTTTCCCTTGGGGCGTATCGACTATTTCAAAATACCCTACAAAAAGTAGAGCAACAGAAGGAAAGAATCACCCCACAGAAATACCTAGATTTGGTATCACCTCCTGCTTTATCTTTCATTAAAAGCTCTTTGATGGTGGTCACTAGTTGGGGTGAGGGAGGCCCCTTCTGTGAATCTGAACCCTGTTAGTGCTCATTTTCTGCTTTGTTGATATAGTTCTAGAACAATGTCTTATTCTTCTATAGTATCCACAGCAGGTAGTACATGCCTGGCACAAAGTCAGTGTTCGTTTAGATAAATTGATGAAGAAATCCCTCTAAGGAGTTCCAATTGCCTAAAGAGTTTTAAATAGTGTTTAGAGTTTTACTAGAGAGTTTCATAATCTGTAACAATTATTTAACAATTATAACTGTAAGGCAGTGAGAACCATTGGTGGAAAAAAGAACTTCATGGTTACTGTAAGTTACCTTTATTCAGAATCCTATTCACATTCATATATTTACATACAACTTTTTTTTTTTTAATTTATAGAGGCATGTTTTATTTATTTATTTGTTTGTTTGTTTGTTTTTGTTTTATACATGCACTGGGTACAGTCAGAAGCGCGGGAGGGTGAGAGAATTCACAAGAGCCAGAGCGGGGAGCAGAGCAGGCAGAAGGACCAAAGTACACTGCTGAGGGGAGCAGCGGGCGGCAGGAGAGGTCTGCGCGCCATGTGGGACCCTCCTCCGGTGGCCGGGGAGCAGCCGGGATCGAACCGGCGCCGCAGAGGTCGCCGGCAGCTTCGCAACCCAGCGCTCAACCGCTGCGCCACCGGGGAGGCCCTACATACAACTTTTTGCATGAAAATAAAAATGGGAGATGATATCTATGATCTATGGGAGGAGAAGTAAAAGCAGAGAGCAGTCAGGACCCTCTGAGGATAAGAACCCCCAAACCCCGTTCCGCCCCCAGGGCACGCATGCTGACCTGAGTCCAAAGTCAGGTGCCTTTGATGGTACTGGTGGGCGAGACAATTAGATTGATTACGGTATCCCTATAGGTAAACACCATGAGTTCATGCAGCTAGAGTGACATCTTCTTAGTTTATCAAGGTCTAAGCCCAATACAACTTTTCACCATGCATTTTAGAACCCAGAGTTTCATGATCTTTTCAGAAAGAAAATTTAGCTAAATATAATCTGATCAAGGATGATTGAGCAGATTTTCTGGAAATACAACAGAGGAATAAGACCAATTACAAACCTTGAAAAAGTGTCTCCTTCTGCCATACTCTGTGGAAATACATATACATAAAACCATAAATCCCTTTACTGGATTCATTTAAAATCCACCTCACCCCACATTATTCCTTTAGGAAAGTGTATCAGAAAACAAATACAGCTGCACAAGTCTTATTCACAAGTTAAAAGCAGTGGTTTCAGAGTACTTCAAATTTGGCTGTCAGTCTGTCCATCTGTCTCACTTTGGTAACTCTCTCTGTATCCCTCGCAGTCACAGCTTTTCTTCCTAATGTCTACTCTTACTGCACTGGTGAGAACCAATAAACTACCCACATCCTGAGAAATACTTCTTTTCTTTAGGATGCTATTTTCAGTGACTTAATGGTGAAAAAATAGTACTCATGAGTTTAATAACAAGAGAATTTGGGGGGGAGGCTTTAGCTTCATGTATATTTGAGTCTTTGGAAAAATAAATCTTAAAGCAACAAACTTGTGTATTTATATAACATCTCCAACAGAAACAGACTGAAGATGAGAAGATGAAAAAGCCTAAAGTATATCTTCCTATAGAGGCCTCAGACCCTCCCTCCCAGGTAGACATAAATTCCTTCAGAGTTTTTAGTCTCAACTGTGCCCCCAAACAAAACTCTAAGAACAACCACAACAAACCTCAGAGAGCAGGCATCGCCCACTGCTGGGCTTCGGAAGTGTACCTTTTCTCAAGAACAGGTCTTTAAATGGGGCCTCCGTCAGTGTGCTGTTGCTTAGGTGCTCACGGAACATAATCAAATCCTCGGCAAGGGGAGTCCAGCCGTGACACAGTTCGCCCCCCTTCCCTGGTTCAAAGCATCCCTTTAGGTTCCACGATCTCCTCTCCAAGCAGCTCACAGCTGCGGCTACAGCCAGTGTAGAGTGTGACAGAAACTCCCACCGCCCCCTTACTATCTTCCCCCGTTCCCTCCCTCCCTCTCTCCTGTATCAGGGGGGCCCAACCCAGGTGCTAGACTCAAATGTGTGGTTCTGACCACAGATGCACAGACTTTGGCTCCCAATTACCAACTACTATCCACAGAAATCAGCAGCTCCCTGGCAGGACGCTGGTGGTGTCACAGAGCAGATACTATGTCCAAGTTCTTAAATTCTGTGAACAGCTGAACGCCTGGTGTCGTATATATGGCAATATACTGCCACGTTCGTTTACTCTGCATTTCTTGTGCTTGCCCTCCCAAGGGGCACAGGCAAACGGAATGCAGCAAGATCCATCACCTTGTTCTACCACATTCAGTAATCTTTTTAACAGGCAAATATCAAACCAGACAAGACAGAAAGGGGGAATCTGCAAATCTTACCACAGTATTCTTCCCTTGATTTCCACTGGAAGCTTTCAGAGTTGACGGAGAGAGAGCTTACCAGGCAGCTCCAGCAGGCAGGAGCGCTTAGCTGCTCCTGCTTTTCTACAGAGGGTCAGCTTCGAGAGAGTGTCCGGTTTGGAGTGCCCACAGCATCCGTCATGCCAGGAGCCAGGCAACTGGGTTGTCCTCTGGGCTCTCCTCTCCCCAAAATCTTTAACTGATGGGAGCAGCTCCCACAGTTCTTGCAGCTAAGCTCTGTTCTGGCAATTGGTAAACTCATAACCGCAGCAGGAAATACTCACACTTTCCTCCCTCCCACTCTCCCTCCCTGACAGCTCTTCCCCTTTCTCTCTCTCACCTCTTCTCTCTTCCTCTCTTCCTCTCCCCTCACCTCTTTCGTTATTATTTCTCAATGCTAAATAGCGCAAATATACCACAGAGACTCCTGAAAAGTAGGACTCAAGATCTTACTGTGCAGGTTTATTTTGCAAGGTTCAGAAATGAAAAAAGATTTCTTAGGTAATAAGATAAGGTAATTCAAAGGCAGAGACATCTCTCAGGAGGGAGCTTTTTCCTGTTTAATTTTGTGCAAACACAGTCTCTTTCTCCCCTGAGGTCTAAACAGTTTGTTTGGAATGTATGTAAGATATCTCCAGTGCATTCCAACGCCCTGGGGCTATGTAAAGAGACTTAAGATCAGGCTGCCTCAGTGCTTTTCAGAAAAAATCACTGCGTGGCCACAGTGAGAGGGGCAATGTGTAATGATAATCTTGCAAATAACCTGCCCCATGCACTGCTCTGTACCCAGAATAGCCGTTGTTTTCCCTTATTTAGGGTAAACAGCAATGACACATGGGCCATAATAATAGTTTTGGCTGTAGGAGGAGTTGTCAAAGCAAAACTAAATGCTGTTGGTTACTACCAGCATTAGCAAGGAGTACAGTTACATCAGCAGCCAGGCCCCACGCATCACCTGGGGCCAACAGCAGTGTCTGGGCTTGATGTCATCATTACCTCATGCTCTAATTATTGGCAGTGGGGTCAGGAAAGGAAGAAAAGAATTGCCAAGAATTTTCAGAGATTTCATGTGGAGAAAAGAAACAGGAATTTTCAGCAAGAAAATTAGCAGTTGTGTGCGTTAGCAAGTGCTAATCAAGGCAACATTTTTTTTTTTCTTCCAGTAATTCCCCAAATGTAACTCTCCCCTTTTGTTTTATACTTTCCTCTGATTTTTTCTCAGATTCGCAGGGCTTGGTGTAGAGGGCGATTCTCAGGTGACTGGGTGGGCTGGAGCACAACCATATGCACTGGTGTCTCCCAGAGGAGAGTGGTTTCAGAAAGCAGTAGTTAGACTCCCTCTCCTGCTAGCCAGCAGGTCTTCAGCTCTGTCTCTGCAGCCCTGGCAGGGTGCTTGCCATCTGGGGAGGGCACTTTCTAGTCAGTTTATTCAGGATGACAGGATCCTCTGAAATCAAATCCTTAAAGAATATTTACAAGATTGCATATGATTGTCATGTAAGTCTGTTTTTGAAAATCAGGGATTTAAATTCTTTTTAAAAAAAAGATTTATTTATTTATTTATACAAGCACTGGGTACAGTCAGAGGGCAGGAGGGTGAGAGAATTCACCAGAGCCAGAGCAGGGAGCAGAGCAGGCAAAAGGACCGAAGTACACTGCTGAGGGGAGCAGTGGGCCGCAGGAGAAGTCTGGCGCCATGTGGGACTCTCCTCCGGTGGCCAGGGAGCAGCCGGGAATTGAACCAGTGCTGCTTCGCAACCCAGCGCTCAACCCCTGTGCCACCGGGGAGGAAAATCAGGGATTTAGTTAACATTGTGAGACCTAAAAGTCTGTTCTGTCATTTGTTAATACTTTCACTTTGAAATAGTTGCATATAATATACTCTTGGGCTTTGCCATTACTTAAAATGCATATTTAATGTACAAAAAAAAAATCACTATTTTTAATTTTTCATGGTTGCAGGGCATTCTACTCCACCTGTTGTGTGGCCAACTTTTATCACAAGTGACCCAAATAATCTCCTTGCTCATTCTGTTTATTCATTCTCACTGCTTAATCTCTTTAAAAATCACTTCAAAAACCTTTGACTTTACAGATGACAATTATTTTTAAAACACTGCCCACATCTTGCACAGGCACATCTGCTGTGCGTTCCTGGAGTGTGTGCTATGCTCCTGGTCCACAAGAGTGTCTGCCACAGCCCCTGACTTGTCTGGCGTGTGCTCTCAGGCTGCCTGGCTGACAGGGCAATGTCACCACTCTTCAGCACTCACTGAAGGGTTGTTGAGGCTCAGCCACCAGGTGGTGGTCTTAACTTTGAGCTTATTTCCTTTTAAGTACCATCTTGGTTTGAGGAGGATGCTTCAGGAAGAAAGAACAGGGGTCAGATGGTGGCCCAAGAGTTCATACACTGAAGACTTCTCATTGTAGTTGACCCTGATGGTATGCGGAATTCTGGGGCTTTTCTTTTCATTTATTTCAGAGAAAATGGCATCACACACAGCAGAAAGATGTGGGAAGAGACCTGTCTACTGAACAGAACAGAAAGTGGATAAAACATTTGCATTCAAGAGCTTTTTTTTTTTTCCATGTCAGTAATTATGCATACTCAAAATGAGTGTTCTAATGAGCTGATTTTACTAACAGGGATTTTGTGTAGTAATAAAATATCTCAAAGGTGTACAAAATTTTTCTGTCTATAGCATAAGGCTTGGAAATGGTGCAAGGCAGGGTGGTCCAAAACAGATATCTTTTTAAATTTTTAAAATTTTTTTTATTTTTTACATCATTGTTCACTTTTTAATTTATTTATTTATTTATTTTTAAAAAAGATTTGTTTATTTATTTATACAAGCACTGGGTACAGTCAGAAGCGCGGGAGGGTGAGAGAATTCACCAGAGCCAGAGCGGGGAGCAGAGCAGGCAGAAGGACTGAAGTGCACTGCTGAGGGGAGGAGCGGGAGGCAGGAGAGGTCTGCGCGCCATGGGGGACCCTCCCCTGGTGGCCGTGGAGCAGCCGGGGATCGAACCGGTGTGCAGAGGCTGCGGGCAGCTTCACAACCCAGCGCTCAACCACTGCACCACTGGGGAGGTCCCATTGTTCATTTTTAAACAATATTTGCTTCCTCCCACCCCCTCAGGTGTAGTCCCCATAGAGTTTCACCAATGCACCCATGTACCATCACCTCAGTCCCCCGTGTTCCTCCCTCCCTACCTCTGATCCCGCTCCCTCCTCCTCCCCTGCAGTATGTCTCTGCTTTATAATTACAAGACAGATATCTTACAAGGGTCTGTTGAGAGCAGCAAGCTCATGGAGGGTCTCTGCCTTCACAAACTCCCTCTATCAATATCTTCAAAGTTTCCTCTTTAAATGCTTCAGTTCATTAATTCACTTGACAAATACTTAACAAAGTAGTTAAAGTTCCTAGGAGGAAATACACTGGACCATCAATGTAACTCAATGCATTCACTGCAGAGTTGAACTGGTCATAGGCTCCATGTGTAGGTAGTTGTTTATTAAGGAACTGAGCAACAAGGATGGCTTCTAATCAAGATTTGAATATGACAAGCTAAGGCCATTGGGAGTGTCAATGACATGAAAGGCCATAAGAGACCACAGGACAGGGATTTTAGCTCAGGGTTACTCAGAGTTCATAAACTTAAGAAACAATCTCCTGGTGCTCTGCTATACCAGAATGTCTTTCTATCACATATAACTTGGGTTATCTTTTAGCCTGGGCCAAACCTTGATTTGATCACCATGGGCTTTTCTATCTGTCCTGCCTCTTCCTCCACATGCACATGTCCTCAAAAGGTATCTCACTCATAACACACATTTTCACAGGTAAAGGCCACTTGGAGAGTTGGGAATATTTTTACCATGGTTACCCTGAAGAAAACCAGCATTTGTAAGACTATTAAAACTGCCTAGACATTGTAGGCAGTTTTAAGCATTTTAATCTTCATACCAAACCTTTGAGGTACATTTTTTTTTTTTATCCCACTTTACAGAGGAGGGAGCTGAGGCTCAGAGAGCGTGAACATTTTGTCAGAGGTAGGATTGTTACCAGAACCCAGCCACCTCAGTGGCAGGGGTCTGCAGCAGCAGTGGTGTTCTCTCACCCTGCTGCTCCACCACAAGTCAGTTAAGGCAGTTGCTCCTCAGAGCCCAACAACTGCCCTTTTGTCAGTTGTGGCAGTTGCTTCTCAGAGCCCTTCTATGCAGCTGAGTACTCCCTGTATTGTAGAATGGACCAATCAGATGTAAACTATGAGCTGATTGGTGCTAAATGGTCTAGTCAGCCACAGGATTGAAGATGGTCCAATCAGACTTGTGGACGGGGCACCCTGAAAGAGGATATAAGCCAAGATTGGAGGGACAGACTGTTCTAGCTGCTGAAGATTGAAAGAAGATGGTTCCAGCCTGCACAAGAAAGAGGGACAGATAGTTCCATTCTCTGAAGAAAAAGGGACAGATGGATCCAGCCTCCGAAGGAAGAAGAAAGAAGGGGAAGACTTCCTGTTCCCCAAAGAAAGAAGAAAAGAAGCATCCAGCAGCGACCTCTGAGGAAGGAAGAGAGCCAAAGACCTATGCAGAGATGGCCTCTGGTCCTGTCTCTCCAAACAGGCCCTCGGCCTGGTATCTCAAAGAGCTGTTTGTTGTTGGTGTAGCCCAATAACTCACAAAGAGCTGTTAACATTTGGTGTCTCTGACACTGCGTTTGGGGGACCAGCAATGACCATCACTACTGGCCAGTGCTGTCCAGTACTCCTGGTAACTGGTGGCGACCATCACTGACACTAATCTGGGTGAGATAGCCAGCCACTTGTGGCTACAGTAAGCTCTTTGTAAAATAAACCCCATGGTTGTTCCTGGAGCTTGAGATCTCTTGCCATTGTGCAACACAGGTGAGAAACCACAAACAGTGGCCCATCCTCTTCTTGGGCACTGTCTTTCATTTGGTTATAGCCCATAGGCCCCTACTGTGTGGGTATTGTATTGTTATAGCCTGTGGTTTTGGTTTTTGGCCTTGAGGGGCTTTTTGGCACCTCTCCTATCTGAGAGCCTGGGCAGGTGGATAGGGCATTCTGGTCTATCCAGGTATCCCATCTTACCATCTTCCCTGCCTTGACTGCCCCTGTTTCAAAATGGCTGCAAAGAGGCAGGCTGGAAGTTAGGACAATGGGCAGTCTGATCTGGAAGCGCCTGTCCATCCACCTTACATTCTGCTCAACAGGAAGCAAACTCAGAATTATCCAAGAACCAATTAACTATAGAGTCCCCTGAAACTAACCAAAGGTTGTCAGCAAATTAACAAGGATGTAGTTTGCATTTTTTTTTAGCCTGATTGTCAGATTCCCTTTGGACACTAACTCACCTTAAAGATTCTGTATCTCTGCATGTTTCCAGAGGCTTTTGAGGCCATTTTACATGCTTCCCATGCCATGAATGCAACTCCTGTGAAGAACTGATGTCCCTGTCCATTATACAGTCCCATCCACTGAGGTTTTTGACTATGTTGTAGAATTCAAATTTGAGATGAGATTTTCCACATAAAAATTAAGCCCTAGAATTTGGCCTTTAGAAAACAAAATAGGACATTTTGTTTGCTATGCTCAAAGTCATGAATGAATGTTTTAAAAGAATACAAGCTTTTATGTTCCTGCAGACTTAAAACAGTAATAGTTTGATATTTGTGGATATCAGCCTACTGCATGAATTAATTTACTAATATATTCTTAGTGCTTAATAAATGGCAACACAGGGCCTCTGTGGTGGCGCAGGGGTTAAATACACAGAGGTATCAAGCTATTGCCAGCCACTGCTGCACAAGCTTGATTCCCAGCCGGCCAGGGAGCAACACACATGGCACAGCAGATCTCTCCTGACTCGCCCACTGCTCCCCTCAGCAGTGTATTTCAGTCAGTCTGCCTGTTCTGCTCCCCATTCTCTGGTGAATCCTCTCACAACTCTGCAACTCTGGCCTACACCTCTGGCCTACACCCCAGTTCTTGTATGCATAAATAAATCTTTAAAAAAATGGCAACACAGGGCCTCCCCGGTGGCGCAGCGATTGAGCGCTGGGTTGCGAAGCTGCCCGCGGCCTCTGTGGCGCCGGTTCGATCCCCGGCTGCTCCCCGGCCACCGGAGGAGGGTCCCACATGGCGCGCAGACCTCTCCTGCCGCCCGCTGCTCCCCTCAGCAGTGTACTTCGGTCCTTCTGCCTGCTCTGCTCCCCGCTCTGGCTCTGGTGAATTCTCTCACCCTCCCACGCTTCTGACTGTGCCCAGTGCATGTATAAACAACAAAACAAACAAACAAACAAACAAATAAATAAAACATGCCTCTATAAAAAAAAAAAAAAAAAATCTAAAAAAAAAAAAAAAAATGGCAACACAGATTGCTATGTAAAAATATATTCTGCATATTCTTCGACCATAGTGCTTGCTACCCCATGGTTTGGAAGAAATGTCAGAAAACATAATTTTTCTTCTACTGTCTTTTGTATTTTTTGTTGTTCTTCTTTTTCTAGTTCCTCAAGATGAGAGAGAAGGTTTTTATTTGGGCTCTTTCTAGAGCTTGATATGGGCCTGTATTACTATATATTTCCTTCTTTGTAGTGCTTTTGCTAAGGCCCATGTGTTCTGTAATGTTACATCATTGTCATTTGTATTGAGGATTTTTTTGTTTCCTCCTTGATTCCTTTCTGAACCTGTAGTCTTTCAGTAGTGTGTTGTTCAGTCTCCATGTATTAGAGGGTCTCCATGAATTAGAGGTTTTCTATGCTTTTCTTTGGTAGCTGATTTCTAGTTTGACACTTTTCATGGTTGAGAAGAGACTTGGTAAGATTTCAGTACTCGTGAAATTGTTGATATTCATCTTGTGGCCCAATATATGTTCAATCCTAGAAAATGACCCATGTGTACTTGAAAAAAATGTATATTCTGTTTTTTTTTTGGGGGGGGCAGTGCAGGGTCCTATAGATATCTATTAGGTCCATGTGGTCATATTTCTTCTGTAAAGCTTATGTCCCTGCTCATTTTTTTTTTTTTATAGAGGCATGTTTTATTATTTATTTATTTGTTTGTTTGTTTGTTTTGTTTATACATGCACTGGGTACAGTCAGAAGTGCGGGAGGGTGAGAGAATTCATCAGAGCCAGATGTCCCTGCTCATTTTTTGTCTTGTTGATTTGTCAACTGGTGAGGGTCAGGTATTCAAGTTTCCTACAACAAATATGTTTTTTCCCCAATGTCTATTTTCTGAGTTGATAGTAGTTGCCTAATGTATTTTGGTGCATCTTCATTTGGTGAGTATATATTGATGTTTGCTATGTTCTCCTGGTGCCTTGTTTGCTTAATCATAGTGTCCATGTACGTCTATCCCTGTTACTTTTTTTTTGTTTTAAATCTGATATTAGCATGGCTGTCCCTGCCTTCCTTTGGGTTGCATTCATTTGTAAAATTGTTTTCCAATCCTTTATTTTGAGTCTATGTTTGTCTTTGGTGCTCAGGTGTGTCTCATGGACATAGAAGAAGGTTGAAAAGTGTTTCCTTATCAAACAGATATTATTTATCTTTTAATTAGTTAGTTTAGTTTCATTTACATTAGGAGTGATTATTGATATATGAAAGTCCTTAGTTTTGTGGTTCTGTTTCCTTGTTCTGTTCTCTGTTGGGTGTTTCTCTCTTTTAATATTTCTTGAAGAGGAGTTCTATTGTTTGAAAACTCCTCAGTTTCTGCTTGTTTGAGAAGACCTTATTTCTTCTTCATATCTCATATTGAGCCTTGCAATAGAGTATTCTTGATTAGAAGTTTTTATCTGCAAGTTTTTCTATTACATTGTTCCATTATCTTCTTCTTCTTCTTCTTTTTTTTTTTTTTAAAGATTTATTTCTTTATTTATACAAGCACTGGGTACAGTCAGAAGCACGGGAGGGTGAGAGAATTCACCAGAGCCAGAGCAGGAAACAGAACAGGCAGACTGACGAAATACACTGCTGAGGGGAGCAGCGGGCACGGCAGGAGAGGTCTGTCATGCCATGTGGGACCCTCACTGGTGGCCAGGGATCGAATCAGCACTGCAGAGGCTGTAGGCAGCTTCTCAGCCCAGCGCTCAACCGCTGCACCACCAGGAGAGGCCCCCATTATCTTCTTGGCAGCAGTGTTTCTTCAGGGAAGTCTGTCAGGTAGGGCCCTGTATTGCCCAGTCTGGGGATTGTGCCTGTTTCTGAGGCACTGATAGGTTGTCCAGTGGTTTAGAGTGCTTTGAAGAGGGTGGATCAGTGTTGCTGATGTTGGATGAGAACTGTGCAGCCCAGATTGGGTTGTCCAGTGGCTCCTGAGGTTCTGCTGTCTGGGCCCAGGGTTGAGTGGGCTTCCCAGTGGGTGGTCAAGGGTCACTGGTGATGGGTGGGTCCTTGTGTGGCCCAGCCTAGAGCATTCACAGGCTCCCAAACTCCTCGTTTGGATTAAATGAGTAAAATGAAGCTTTGAGAATTGGTGACTTGTGCATACTACATATAGGAAATGAGAATTGGATCTAGTTCTGGGCCTAAGCAATTGCTACTCAACAGTGATTTTTTTTAACAATTTTAGTCAGTATGCAAGCATTTTGTCTGTAAAATCAGATGTTGCCCACTTGTGTTAAGGGAAGGGTTGAGCACCATAGGGCAGGTGCTCCCTATTATATTCCCACACGTGCTGAAGAGCTATTACAGACTCATCCATACTCTTCAGGAGAAACAGTAGGGGCTGACAATGTTGCCAGGACTCACAAGAACGCAAATATCACCAGTTATGTTAAAGTTATGTTAATAAAGCCTCTGTTGTTGAAATAGAATTTTTAGGATATTTGGCATTCTTTATAAAGACTTCTGGATAACATGTTAATAAAGGACTCTAATTTTGCCTTCTGGAAAAATTTAAGTGCCACGAATGTCATGAAGATGCCATCAATCTACTTCATGAATCTACCTTAATTCCTTTACATCCTGGGCATCCCTGCTTCCAAGAAAGCCAAGCTTCAAGAAAGTATAGCCCTGCCATGAAGAGTTCTGGAAACAGTTTTCCATTTTTTGTACGGGTTCTTCCAGCCAATCAACTGATTGCACTCCCAAACTCTTTCCCTATCAACAAGGGTTATTGGCGGTGTCTTTATAAAACTGACATGACATCATCAAGGGGAGGCTTTTTATCAGGTGGTAGAAATGATCTATGCTAGTCCTGTCATATATACACATTCTCTATAAAAGCACACTAAGTACTTGAATATCTAAAATTTAAATATAAATACTAAAGCAGAAAATTAAAATATTCAATGTGGCCATTCGGAATTAAAAAAAAATATATTATACTTCTCAAGTTAATCCAAAAGCTGGATGGCTGAATAGCCTTCCTAAATCATCCAGTTTCTAGATAGACTCAAGGAGGTGCAAGATGTTTGTAACTCCACTTTCAATAGCACTATACTTCAGGCAAACAATGCACATCTTCTTTTAAATAAATCATTTTATTTTGTATAATTCTTACATCATTTTTCATTTTTGCATAATGTATGCATTTTCATTTTGGTTATATTCCCCACACAATTCCCACCCCCCTTATTCTGACCCTAATCCCTCTTCTCCTCCTCCTACCCCTGACTGTAGTGTGTCTCTGGTCTATAGTTGCTTGTATATTTTGATTTTAATTTTATTGCTATTAATTTTTCCTGTGCCTTTATTTAGGTTTTCTAAAGTCTTGCTATGAATGAGACCACCTGGTATTTTTCTTTTTCTTTCTGGCTTATTTTGCTGAGCATGATCCCTTCCAGCTCCATCCATGTTGCTGCAAATGGCATGAGTTTATCTTTTTTGATTGCTCAGTAATATTCCATGGTGTATATATGTACCACATCTTCTTGATCCAGTCATCTATTTTTGGGCATTTGGGTTGTTTCCAAAACTTAGCTATTGTAAATAGTGCCGCTATAAACATAGGAGTGCAGGTGGCCTTTGGAATTAATGTTTCTGTGTTCTTTGGGTAAATACCTAGTAGAGGAGCTGCTGGATCATATGGAAGCTCTATCTTTAGTAGGTAAAGAAATCTCCACACAGCTCTCCATAGTGGTTAGACCATTTTGCCCTCCCACCAGCAATGCAGGACAGTTGCTTTTTCTCCACATCCTTGCCAACATTTGTTGTTGCTAGTTTTTTTTAATATGTGCCATTCTCACTGGTATAAGATGGCATCTCATTATAGTTTTGATTTGCATTTCCCTGATTACAAGTGATGTTGAACATTTTTTCATATGCCTGTTGGCCATTTGCATTTCATCTTAGAGAAGTTTCTTTTTAGCTCTTCTGCCCATTTTTTGACTGGATTATTTTCTTTGTTTTTGTGGAGTATCATCAGCTCCTTGTAGATTTTTGTGATCAGTCCTTTATCATTAGTGTTGTGTGCAAAAATTTTCTCCCAGTCGATGGGGTTTTCCTTTGTTTTGGTTATTGTCTCTTTTGTTGTGCAGAAGCTCTTTCATTTGATGTAGTCCCAGCTGTTTATCTTTGCTTTCACTATCACTGGTTTGGGTGATGTGTCTGTAGAGATATTTTTGAGGTGCAACAATGTACATTCTTGTGCACATACAGTGTATGGCAAACATATGTGGATATCCATATTTAGTATGTGTTGCTAAATTTTTGACCAATGCTGTGTTTGCTATTCTAGAAGATTCTAAGAGAGTGGCCCCTTTGCAATCAAGCATTTTTTGGATGATCTGAATGTGGAAGAGAGGTACACATTACTGGCTCTGGAATTTTGCTTTGTGTTGCTTACAAATTCCAGGACATGTCCAAATAGTTCTGTAGGGTAAGGAAAAATGTCAGGCTTTTCTGCCCTCCCGCCATCAGGATAGATGATGGATCCTTGCAGTCCCGAACGCATGCCTGATGGCGGGCACCTGGAATAGGGTGTGGGCATAGGTAGATGGGATTCACCTGGGCTAAGACTGTGCTTTTAAGGGTGGCGTCACGGGGATGCCAGTAGAAGCCAAAAGAGAAGCTGAGAAAGCAGCAGCAGAAGCCGAGAAAGAAGCAGAGAAGGCCAGAGAGCCAGATAGAGTGAAGACTTGTTGGGGGCTGGGAGGCCTGCCAGTCTCCTAGCCCCCCAGCCCCCCTACCTGCTGTGTACCTGCTAAATCCCAATAAAAGCCTGCAAAAAACCACTTAGGGTTCCAGGACTCCTCCTTTACCCGGTCTGCATGGGATCCCAGAAAACCTTCTAGGGCCAGTCCTGCCTTACAAGTTCCAAGACTTTTCAGTTTCTCACTTTGGGCAAAGCATTAATTTCTTCAAAAACTCAGAAAAAGTCACAGTATATTGCAAGGATTAAGTTACTGTACTGGAGCATATGCTAAGTCAAAAAATCACAGAAGAGCCATTGTAAGGGTCAGGAATGGACACGGTGCAGGTTTTCTAGGATCCAGCAGACCGGGTAAAGGAGGAGTCAGAGTCCTCAGTGGTTTTGCAGGCTTTTATGGGGATTACTAGGTACATGGCAGGCTGGGGGGCCGGGAGGCTGGCAGTTCTCCCAGCCCCCAGCAAATCTGCACTCTCTCTGGGCTCTCTGGCGTTCTCTGCTTCTGCTTCTTTGCTTCTCTCTCGGCTTCTCTTCGGCTTCTTGGCTTTTGCTCGGCTTCCCCGTGACGCCACCCTTAAGAGCCCAGGTGAATCCCATCTACCTATGCCCACACCCTACTCCAGGTGCCCGCCATCAGGCATGCATTCAGGACTGCAGGGTTCTGTCATCTATCCTAATGGCGGGAGGGCAGAAGAGCCTGATACCTTTTTCCTTACCCTACAGTCCACCCCCTCAGGGTTTTCTGCCATACAATTTTCTTAGCAAACATGAACAATGCAGCCATGGCCCACAAAAGCAAATACATCACAATATAACAACAAAATACAACAGAATACAAGTAAGTCCGGGCAGGGCCCCAACCTAGTGGCAAAAGACAATTATTGGTACCAGCAGATGAGCCACCAAATTTGCTGCCGAAGGCACTGCTCATACGAGGGAGGGGAATCACTCACGGCATCTACTGTAACACGCCAGGAGCCGTCAGGCTTCCTGACCTTCTCTGGCTGTAGTCTTGGCTACAAGCCACACACTGCATCCACCCCCAGGATGCACCCACTCTGGGATTGGCGATTCTATTTTGTTGGGGGTAATCGCCAACCCTCAGGGTTTCTGTCTGCAGTCGCTCCAACACTTGGCCTTCATAGCCACCAATGCGACTCACAGACCCCTGCTCTCAGGCCAACCCACTGCACAAGCACATGGGTCGGGGATCCAAACTCTATGTTCGCCTTGGGCTCCACCCCAAGCCACGTTCCCCACCCGTCCCCCAAGGACAGGTTCCTCAGCTCCTCACCCTCACTCAAGAACGAGCACGGCATCATCCACAGGTGATTTTACGAGACTCACTGGCCTTCAGCATACTCAGGCTGCTTAACAGCCACTCAGGGCTTCTCAACTTAGCATCAGCACCAGCTCTTGCCTTCTCAGTTGGCTTTTCTCCTCTGCCTAGCTGCTGGACACACACAGGCTGCTTTTGGCCATCAAGGCCCACTGGCCACCCCCAGATTCTCTAAAAAACATAACAGCTGCCAAGGTCCTCCACCTTCTGGAGGGATTGTCAGTCCAAGTCCATCAGTACAAGTCCATTAGGCCTCTCCCTGCCATCATCACTGGCGAGCTCCGAATCATGGTCCTCTCTTCCTGTTGATTCTTGCTGCCTCAGGGGTTGTTGGCTGGTCCTCTCGGGCATCTCTTCCTCCAGCTGAGGTCTTGTCCCGCAGCTCCCGGACGGTGTCTACCTTCTGTGCCGCCATGACGCTTCCACGTCGTCACAGGCAAACACAGTCTGTTACTCCTTAGTCCCTCCAGGTCTTCGGAGGGCTCTATACCCATCTGCATGGATTATCTTGCCGACTTACACCAATTGTAAGGGCCTGGAATGGACACGGTGCAGGTTTTCTAGGATCCAGTAGACTGGGTAAAGTTGGAGTCAGAGTCCTCAGTGGTTTTGCAGGCTTTTATGGGGATTACCAGGCTTTTATGGGGATTACATGGCAGGCAGGGGTGCTGGGGGGCTGGGAGGCTGGCAGTCCTCCCAGCCCCCAGCAAATCCTCACTCTCTCTGGTCTCTCTGGCGTTCTCTGCTTCTGCTTCTTTGCTTCTCTCTCGGCTTCTCTTCGGCTTCTTGGCTTCTGCTTGGCTTCCCCGTGACGCCGCCCTTAAAAGCCCAGGTGAATCCCTACTGCAGGTGCCCGCCATCAGGCATGCATTCGGGACTGCAGGGTTCTGTCATCTATCCTAATGGTGGGAGGACAGAAAAGCCTGATACCTTTTTCCTTACCCTACAGCCATATAATTATATTATGTTCTTATCTTTGGTACTAAGACTAGCCTTGCACATATATGCTTTTTAAAGACAATAATTACTGCTCTCTGGAGTTGGAGCTCCACTGAAAACATGAGGTCCATCCTCATTTATGGCAGCTCCAGAGCTGCATTTGGTAAATACTAATAAGCACTTATTATGTGTCAGTCACCATGAAGGGAAATAAGGAAAGCCAGGAACTGTGTTTGTACATGAGGTCTCTGGTTTATGCCTGAGCAAAATTGGTGGAGGAGTGAGACAGGTAAGACTCAGTGCAGCTCCCAGCAGAATGCTCAATGTGGAGCAGGTGAATGAATAAATGAATAACAGGCTGTCCTACAAGAGCAAATAAGAAGGGTGCTTAATTGAAATAGTAACAGTAGTAACAGCTAGCACTTACATAGCACATATTTGGTGCCCGACAGTATTCCAAAGCATTTTATTCATTTAATTAAGCCATTTAGTTCTTCTAATTATCATATGATGTATTATTGCATATGATAAACTAGTTATTATCACAGTTTTATAGATGTGATGACTGAGGCACAGAGAGGTTACGTGACTTGCCAACCTCATTCTACTATTCAGTGGCAGTGCCAAAGCTTGGCTCCAGAATCTACTTCTAACCACAACTCAGCTAACTCCAATGATGACCCCTGAGCCAAATCCTATTTTTAGAGGGGCCTTGACCAACAAGTCCCACTTAAGACTCAAGGAATGAATTACTTCTTTGAAATCAATTTTCCTGGAAGGGCTGGAGTGCACAGAGACCATTTAACAACATCATCTCAGATGGAAGTTTTCACATATTAGAGAAGACACTGTTGAACATAAATTTGATACTTATACATTTGTATAATTTTCTTTTTTATTTGAATATAAAACCATTTACTGACCACTGTTCACCAGTATTTATAATGAATAATATACAGTTGAATAACATCTGATTACTACAAAGTTACTATTTTTCCTAACTTCTGCTGAACCAGTAACCAAAATACTGAAAAGATTGAGCCTACATGTAAGGAATGCATTGGGGTAAAGAAAAAACATGCAGGTCAAGAGTTTAGGTTACAAAAGTTGTTCACCTGTGTATTCCAGCAGGCCCTAAATTGCCAACAGTTTTCCATGAATAGTCTTCCAAGTCCCATGAATCATGACCTTTTAGTCAATACACAAAAATTTCAACTTCTTGTAAAGGAATAGCCCACTAGAGGACACCTTTAAATGTCCACTTAACGAACTCCTGTGTGCCTGCTTAAAACACTTCAGTATTTATCTAGTTTTCTCATTTGGGTGGGAAGGTTGCTGTAGAGATAAAATTTTCCTTCAGGATGTGGTACATATACACCATGGAATATTATTCAGCATTCAAAAAAGATAAACACATGCAATTTGCAGCAACATGGATGGCGCTGGAAGGGATCATGCTCAGCGAAATAAGCCAGAAAGAAAAAGAAAAATACCGGATAGTCTCACTCATAGCAGGAATCTAGAAAACTTAAATAAGGGACCAGGAAAATAAATAACTATAAGAAAGTGAAAATCAAAATCAACAAACAACTATGAACCAGAGACACTCTATGGGGGTGGGGGGCGGGGAAGGGAGGGATTGGGGTCAAAATAAGGGGATTGCAATTGTATGGGGAATATAAAAATAAAATTTATTTAAAAAATTTTTCCTTCAGAAGATTGGCAAATAAAATACAACTATGTGATTATAGATATAAGATATGGATTCTGATATGGCTATTTTGAAACTGTCTCATTTAAATCACTTATATTTAAATTGTCCAATTACAAGATTATCTTTTTGTTGATGGCATCACAGAAAGTGGGCTTATCCATGGTCACAAAATGTCATGTTTGTTTGGAGAGTGTTACAGTGGAAAAAAAATAGAGAAGACCATTTGCATATTTATTTTATGTACACACACACACACACAAATGAACTACATACTCAGAATTATCTTAGGCACTTATGAGTTAAATACAAATTCAGATTTGAATAGTGACTATGGAGATTTTCCCCATTAAGAAAAGCTGTCCTCTAATACAGAAAAAACAAATACCATGGTAGCAAATGTTCTTTTCTGATAAAGAAAGCAACTACAGAAAGCTTTTGTTTATTTGTTCAAAGTAACCGTGCTATAGATGCACAAAACTCTCAACAACTCTCCCAGCACTACTTCAAAATGAACACATCAAACTTGATTTTCATTTTATTTCTACATACTAATAAATCAAAAAGTGAAGACCCAGATTTTATATATTTATATAAATATGCGTATGAATGCATACGATTATTGAGCTTTATCTTCTGGACAAGAATGACAAGTTAGTCTCTCTTCATAAGCAGC
Organism: Talpa europaea; assembly: GCF_964194135.1. Classification (NCBI taxonomy): domain Eukaryota; kingdom Metazoa; phylum Chordata; class Mammalia; order Eulipotyphla; family Talpidae; genus Talpa; species Talpa europaea. Next base: position 678 of record NW_028168032.1, on the reverse strand, counting down.
AATTACAATTTGAAGACACCTCATATTTACCTCTTTGGCCAGCACCAAGCCTGCCTTATCTGAATCTTTCCGTTTCATGAAAAACACTAATTCTTCACTGTGGCATCAATTATTCATTCAGGTTGAGACCTTTGCAAAGGCTCTTGGTTTGTCAGCAACATCTATTTACTTCTTTGATTTGCTTTTATCAGATTCACTATCACATAAAGATTTCCTTTTTATAAAGCTTCAATCAACTCTGGACAATATAAATTTTCTTCAAGTTCTGAAGTATTGTCAACATCTGTAAATCATTTCCATTAGAAATACTCCACCTATCTATTCACTACAGATTGGTCCAGTACTTTTTTCCACCACAAATTCATCAGGCTCTTCCTCTTCAACTTTTTTACGCTTTCCAATTTTTTGCAATGCAGTTTTATTGGAGACCATTGTTATTTCAGAATTGAAGAGCTAGTATTCATTGCCTCTGAGCTGCTCTGTCTGTGGGGTTTCCTGGACAATTTTGTGTTAAACTAAATCTGTGCTCTGGTAAATTAAGGTTATTGTCTTTTATCCTTTTCCTTTTCCTGGGCTCTGAAAAGATCAAGTAGTTGGTTCTGTACTGGTAGCATAAAAAGGTAAATAAAAATAAACTTGAATATTTATAAAAGTCAGAGTTTCTGGAAAAAAGCCCCC